>NC_056739.1:1529116044-1529206044 GCF_019279795.1 Protopterus annectens | reverse complement strand
AAAGTCAGATCCATATCTCCATGTGTTATGTTGTCATCTTAATTCAGTGTTTTCAGGACTGTAACTCTTAGCATATTTCCCATTATTCTGTACCTAGGTTCATAAACTGCAACCTGCAGTATAATGAAAAGTGTCTTCTTGGAAATGCAGCTTCGTGCGGAGTTTGGCTTACTCAGTGTAGAGACTTTTTAGGGAAAAAGGATTAAACGTTCTGCTGGTTGAGTGCTGGTCAGTGCTCATAAAAGAACTGGGACTAGTTATATTGATGTAAATATTAGTTGTATTCATGTAAAAATGCAGCACCACCTGCAAAATGTGTGGTTCTTACTGCAGTTTGCAAAGGTGCATAATAAAAAGAAATCACTCCTTCAGTTCACTCCTGTCATATCGTACAAGCACAGTACCTAATCTTTCTTTTTCATTCCTAACAGCATAGCTTTGTGATTTGTGCAAATGTAATTGGTATTGTTTCAGACTGCTGTGCTGTACTGGATTTGTAATGAAGGTACATACAATGAAGTTTAGTCCATCAAATGTCTGCTAAAACATTCTATTACTATAAAAACAAACAAAAACAAAAATATCTTAAATAATTTATTAGTACATTTATTTTTCTATAGAATTTGCTGGTAGAACAAGAGTATTGCTATCTGCTTTACTCTACTTCTCTCCAAGCAGGACAGGGAAAAGAGATGACTTAAAACACTGCAAGTGTGTTTTCTTTCCATTCAATTGTTTGTTAATATGCTTCCTATGCCCTAGTGTTGAATGTGCGTATTTAATACTATGATTGGCAATCGTATATAGTGGGGTAGAGTGCGTAATGATGTTTACTGTGCTATCTCTAGACTGAAGTGTTATTAATGGTCTCTGACAGGAATGGATATGAACCATATGGTGCACTATGACTGCCAGAAAACTGTCACAGTGGGATTGTTGTGAGGGAGAAGCACACCTGTCATGGCACCTGAATAATCAGGATAACTTCTCTGCCCATTTTACAGTACAGGTTACAATAATTTTGCATGTTAAATGAATAATAAATAGTATATATATATATATATATATATATATATATATATATATATATATATATATATATATATATATATAAAATGAGTATGAAGTATGTTTGTTACATGATGAACAAGAAAGATACATACTGGCAAACAAAATCTGCAACATTTGCAGTTATATCATTTTTGTCATGTGTTTTTAGCAAACCACTGCATTTATCTGCCTCCTGCCTGTCATTATCTGCTGACTGAGTGGTGAGATGTATGCATGAATGCACATACAAAATAAACAGCAAAGTTCTCTTAATCCGTATATGAACAGCTCTGCTTTCAGTCCAGGAAGCCCATTACACTCCAAGTCACTAACCTTTCAGCTATGAAAAGAAGCTACATAGGTCTAGCTTGGATAACTATGCAAACATATGACTATATTAAAGAAAGAAAATCTGTGTACATGTCCATAGATATACTGCGCATACTCCCTCAGCAGTTGCTCTTCCATTGCCATATTTTTTTCTTCTACTCATCTGAGGTGCCATTGCTCAGGCTGTTCTACCTGACACTTCCCCATTTCCTACTGCAGTGACTTTCAGCACCTATCACTCTCACTATATATATACATATATATATATATATATATACATATATATATATATATATATTTTTTTTACATATGAAATACAGATTCCTTTTTAAGCATTCCCCTTTCACCTGCTATCTGTATACCTGTTCTCCATGATCCTAAGTCACTTCTAACACTGTCATCTGCTGCTTATCAATTTAGCAATTCCATGTCATGTGACTTTTTTGTTCTGCCTTACAGGGGATGATGCCCATAGCTCTGAATATTTCAGCACCTCTATTTCACTTACAACTACACGAACACTACATTTTAAGTTTAATATCACAAACACTCTCTCCTTGTCTCTTTATCTTCCAACACTCCTCCCTCTGTAGCCTCTAAAATGAGACATATTAGTCCAGACATCATCTTACTAACAATCTACGTAATGGGAGAATGACATACGTATTTTCTGAAACTCCTGTTTTACACAGCATCATTTTATTGGTTGCAGCTGCCATATTACACTGCACTGCCTCCTTTACTCAGACATTACTATAACTCTAAGTTCATTTTCTTTCCCCACCTGTCCTAAGATCATCCTTCAAATTAGAAGTTATGTTCTTACCATAACGTTCCATGTTAGTTGTCTTCTTCTCGCCTTCTTTCTTGCTGGATGGGTTCGGAGCCGACCTCAGCTCCGACTCGGCCATAAAAGCTCGAGAGTTGGTTCCACCGGCTCGAGGCTCCCCTTATATCCCACAATGCTAGGCGTGAATTACCTCAGATCTCGTTTGTGAGCTAGGCTCAGCTAATAATACAACCAGAAAAAAACTGGGAAAAGATAGACCACCTCTATAAATAAGGTGAAGAGGAAAGGTGACCTAAAGCCTGATCTAGGAAATATGCACAACAGAGCATATACCTATAGCAAAGAGGTGGTAGAAAGAGAGGTCACAATCAAACTCCTCTAGGTCTGTCCAGGCCAGGGGGAAGGAGGGTGGGACGCAAGAAAGAAGGCGAGAAGAAGACAACTAACATGGAACGTTATGGTAAGAACATAACTTCTAAATGTTAAGTTGTCTATCTCGCCTTCATTCTTGCTGGATGGGACCGCATCCCTAGCACCTTGTCCCGGGTGGCCTAACGGAACAGACTCTTGAGAACAGTGGTACCAAAGTTAGCTCTATGCCTAGAAGCTAAATCCAACTTATAATGTGAAATGAAAGTGTGAGGAGTAGCCCAAGTAGCCGCTGCACAAATGGTGTCAATAGGCAGTCTGTCTTGGAAGGCTATAGAAGTAGCCAAAGCTCTGGTGGAATGGGCTTTAGGTTTGTTAGGCAGCTTTTGGTGTCTAATTTCATAAACAATGGAAATTAGAGATGTTAGCCATCTAGATAGTGATACCTTGGAAACAGAAAGTCCCTTTCTGCCTTCTGCATAAGAGACAAACAGCTGGTCAGATTTTCTGAATTGTTTGGTTCTATCCAAATAGTACCTTAACTGACGATGAACATCTAGCCAATGCAATTTTTGTTCAGACCTATTAGAATATTCTGGAAAAAACACTGGGAGGTCAATGCTTTGATTTAGGTTAGACGTCGAGGCTATTTTAGGTAAAAAGGAAGGGTTGGTTCGTAAGGATACCCTGTCCTTATGGAACAACAGATAAGGAGGTTGACAGCTGAGTGCATGAAATTCTGAAACTCTTCTAGCTGAAGTAATAGCTACCAGAAAGAGAGTCTTCCATGATAGCAATTTTAATGAACAGGAAGCTGCAGGTTCGAAAGGGGGAAGAATCAAAGAACTGAGAACTAAATTTAGGTCCCAAGGAGGAGGAGGATTTCTTATAGGAGGTCTGAGTAGAAAAACTCCCTTCAAAAAGGCTTTGCAAAGCTTGTGCAACATGATGGCAGACTCTGAAATGCCTACATGAAAGTTAGATATAGCTGCTAACTGAACTTTGAGAGTAGAAGGAGATGAACCTGCATGAAAGAGTTCAGCTAGAAAATCAAGAACCAAATGGATGGGAGCAGTGAAAGGATTTAAATCCTTTCCTTGAGCCCAATAGGCAAAACGTTTCCACTTACTAAGATAAATTTTCCGAGTGGAAGATTTATGTGAAGCTATTAAAATATCTCGAACATTGTGAGATATTTGAGGAAGCCTGGCTAGGGTAGGAACTGGAGGAACCAAGCAGTGAGGTTCAGAGAGGGGAGGGAGCGATGTAACTGACCCGACTGATGGATCAAAAGATCTGGAACTAGGTCCAGATGCCAAGGTTGCTCCAACAGAAATTGATGTAGAAAGGGGAACCAAACCTGTCGAGGCCAGTAAGGAGCAATGAGGATCAATGAGGCCTTCTGAGCGATAGCTTTCTGTATCACTTGAGAGATTAGTGGGAAGGGAGGAAATGCATACAGAAGTCCCCGGGGCCAAACTTGGACTAGAGTGTCTCTGCTGGGCTGGCCTGGTAACGGGAATAGGGTGAAAAAATCTCTGCACTTGCTGTTTTGGGGAGTAGCAAAAAGGTCGGAGCAAGGCTGACCCCACTTGAGAAAAATTTTTCTCGCAATAGAATCTTTCAGAGACCACTCATGAGGCATGAGGATAGCCCTGCTCAACTTGTCCGTGATTTGATTGGACTTCCCGGGGATGTGCGTTGCTATCAGAAAACGCTGAGAAGAAATCGCCCATTGCCACAGTCTGAGTGCTTCTCGACATAGGGGATAGGACCTGGTTCCACCTTGTTTGTTGATATACCACACTACAGACATATTGTCCGTCTGGATTGCTATCGTTCCCAGGGGAAGAGAGTCTTGAAGGGCTTGCAACGCTAAAAGCACTGCTCTCATCTCTAGAACATTTATATGCAAGTGACATTTGTCTGGTCGCCATATGCCCTGGACAGTTCTGCCCTGATAATGCCCCCCCCACCCGATCAGGGAGGCGTCCGTTGTCAGAGTAGCAACCGGAGGAAGGAACAAAAGGCCTTCCCAAGAAGAGCTGAGGGGAAGACATCCACCACAGAAGATGATTCTTGCATGTTTGCGTAATCATAATGGTGTGGGACATCGGAAGTTGCTGGTATGACCATTGTGTGAAGAGCATCCATTGAAGGATTCTCATGTGGAATCTGGCTAATGGAAGCAGAGGTATGGCAGCCGCCATAATCCCCAATACTTTCAGAACTAACCTGGCTTTGACTCTGTTGCTGCTGAAGAAGCGAGACTAGTTTGCGTATGTCTGTTATTCTCTGATCTGTTAGTCTCGCAGACATGTTGACTGTGTCTAGATTTGCGCCTATGAAGGTAATAGCATGACAAGGCGACAAAACAGACTTTTCGCAATTTATTGAGATGCCTAACTTTTGACAAATGCGAAAGGTGTAGTCTCTGGCCATTAGAAGAAGATGTTTGGTGGGAGCTGTGAGGAGCCAGTCGTCCAAATATGGAAACACCTGGAATCCTTGACGTCTCAGGTGAGAAGCTACCACTGCCATGCATTTGGTAAACACCCGGGGGGCAGTGGTGAGTCCAAAGGGCAGGGCTCTGAATTGAAAATGACTGGTTCCCAGCCTGAAGCAGAGAAATCTTCTGGAGCGTCTGTTCATTTTTATATGATAGTACACATCCTGAAGGTCTATAGAGCACATCCAGTTTTCCTTTCCCAATAGGGGAAGGATGGACTGTAGCGTGACCATCCGAAATCTTGTTTTCTTGACAGACTTGTTCAAGATACTGAGATCCAAAATTGGTCTCCAGTCCCCTGTTTTCTTTGGAACTAAAAGAACCTGGAGTAGATTCGGATCCTTGCTGGTCTGCTGGAACTGGCTGAATTGCTCTTTTTGCAAGCAGCTTTGAAATTTCCAAAGCTGCAAGATCCCTTTGAGCGGGTGGAACATCTGGAAGGGATTTCTTTGATTGGTTTGGAATGCGAACGAAGGGAATGGAATAGCCTTCGGAAATGATGGACTGTACCCACTTGTCTTGAGTTAGGGATAGCCAGGCTTCTGGGTACAGTGACAATCTTCCCCCGACTGCCTCCGAAAGTGGACAGTCGGGCAACACCTCAGGGATGCTGAAAAGGCTTATCAGAAAAAGTTTCTCGATTGCCCTGGTTCTGCGGACCCCCTCTGCCTCTGGGGCGACGTCTACCATTATTGTTCCCTCCTCTGCCTCTGGAGGGGAACCGACTCTGTGCGTCAGGCAAATTCCCTTGAGATTGTTTGCGGAACCACATTTTTCCACTTTTCTGGCCTTTGGGGTAAGGTCTAGAAGGAGTAGAAAAACGGACTCCGATGGCAGACAAAGTCTTGCCATCCGTCTCGCACCTAGTCAAGGTTTCTTTCACCTGAGGACCAAAGAGAGATGATCCATCAAACGGGGAGTTAGTGAAAGATGTTTTAAAGGGGTCCGCAAAATTGCATAGTCGCATCCAGGCATGCCGGCTTAAGGCGACACCTGTCCCTGTGGCTCTACTCGCTCCATCAGCCGCATATGAAAGGAGGCGCATGGAGGAGTTAGCTATAGAATTCAGGGTAGTCAGCTGGGCGTTCATCTTGTCCTGAAAAACTGCAGCTGTAGGATCCTTCAACATATCACTCGCTTCCTTGATCAAGTCTCTCTGGAGACGAGTGAAATGGCATAGGTAGTTCAGCGAACGCATAGCAAAGGTCGCTGACGAAAACATCCGCTTCCCGTACCTGTCCATAGACCTAGATTCCTTGTTAGGGGGATGGACAGGCACTGAAGGATCAGCTAGTTCCTTCTTGGTGGCAGCAGCTACCACCATAGCATCCACCGTAACTCCTTTGGTCAGAAATTGTTTATCAGTTGGTGCTGTTATAAACTTAGAAGGTCTCCTGGGGGTAGGGTCCACTGAGTCAGGAGCCGTCCATGCTTTCTTTGCTACCACCTGCATGAGGGGGTCAAAGGGGGGAGACACCCAGGAGGTGGAAGGGCGAGAGCCAAACGCCTCAAGATACACAGATTCATCCTCCGAAGGGTTAAGGGCTGGCCAATTTCCCCTCTGCTTGAGGATCTCTAGAATGTCTGCAAAGGAGACATCTTCAGAAGGGGAACGGGGGAACCCTCGGAATCCTCTAAATCTGTGTCAGAGGTGACAGACTCAGGTGAGTCTATGTGTTTCCTCTTACACTTTCTCTTCCTAGGGGGCTCCCCTGCCAAATCAGGAGAGGCCTCGGAAGAGGATGAAATCCCCACAGGGGATTCTTGAAGAGTTGGCTCTCTGCGGTCAGGGATGAGAGAGAGTAGACTTAACCTGAGGCACCGAAGAGGGAGGGGCGGACGGAGCCGACTGTGGAGTTGAACCAGGTTCCAACACACTCCGCATGACCTCGAACGCACCCCTGTCAGGCAGAGCCAAAGGTCCCCACTCCGAGAAGCTGAGAACCTCCCTCGGCACCGACAGAGATGGCTCCGAGGCCGATGTCAGAGCCGAACTCACCAGAGCCGAAGCACCGAGAGGGAAGCGGGGTCGGACAAGGGTCCGATGCCACTCACCCCCTCGGAGCCGACTAGGGAAGTCCGGTGCCGAGATTCTTCAAAGGAAGAAATCGGAGCCGATGATGGAACCGAAGACAAATGTATCAGCTCCGACGCTACCACAGTCTCGGTTCCGAGACGCCCCGGCTCCGAGCTCAAAGGAGTCGGAGGAGGAATATTTAAAGGGACAGATTGAAGCATCGACTGATGAGTCGGGCTCTGAAGCATTTGGGCCAGTGCCTCGGACTTTAGAAGTCGACTCACTACCCTCTGAAGGTCATGATCCGAAAGCCTCGATGACCTAGAGGAGTGAGACCTATGGCTCCGTTCAGACAGCAAGGGGGACGCTGGAGCCGAATGAACGGAGCCAAGGGATGGTGACCTAGACCTCTTTCTCGATGTCAGCTTCGATGGTCTGATCGGAGCCGACCCAGGAATTTCCAATACCTCGGCTCCAGCCGGAGCCGAGGGAACCACAGAAGCTGTAGTCAAAGACTCATCGGCTCCAGCCGGAGCCAATGTAGCAGTAGGTTTCGAAGCCTTAGGCCTCGACTCTGAAGCTGGAGTCGAGGTCTTAGAAGCCTTAGAAGGTTTTCCCGAGGTAGCAGTTAGGGAACCTTCAGGCTTAAGCAAACCCCTTAGAATGAGTTTGTTTTTTCTTTCCTGCAGGACTCTAGGGCTGAAGCCATGGCATACAGCACAAGAGTCCTGCAGGTGTAAAGGTCCCAGGCAGTACACACAAGAAGTGTGACCGTCTGTCAGAGACATTTTCTGACAGCACGAGTCACACTTCTTGAAGCCTGAGACCTTTGAATCCTTGGACATTTTCAAGGAACCGAAAGTGCAACCACCACACAAAAAACACACACACACTGATTACACTATCAAAAAATAAGTTTAAACTAAATTTAAACTAATAAATCTAGTTTGTTTGTAAAACAATATATATATCCCTACAAAAACACAAACACACCACTATAGGGATGGAAGGGCCCGAAGGCCTAAGGAAGGAACTTATCAGTTCTTGTGGGAAAGGGGCTGGTTAAGGGTAGAAAGGATAAAAATCCACTACACTAAGGGTAAACAGAGAAAAAACTAAGCTAAAAGGGGTTTAAAAGCTATTAGACTGATCTAATACCACTGACCTGAAGCCGGTAGAAAAACAACACCTCGAGCGCTGTAGCGGCAAACGAGATCTGGGGTAATTCACGCCTAGCATTGTGGGATATAAGGGGAGCCTCGAGCCGGTGGAACCAACTCTTGAGCTTTTAGAGTGGCCGAGTCGGAGCCCAGGTCGGCTCCGAACCCATCCAGCAAGAATGAAGGCGAGATAGACAACTTAACATCATGTGTTATCCCTAGATCTCCCAAGTGAATTGCATAACACTGTATCTCTATGTTATGAATCCTCAAGTTTTCACCTGTCCACCCACCCTCCGATCTGCGCCAGTCTTTATGAAGCCTATGCCCATCCTTGGCTGTTATACTATTCAATGTCATTTTGCTTTTCATCCCTTCTCATATCCACAAACATACTCAGTAAGATTATTCGCACTACACACCGTCTGGTACTCTACTAATGCAGCATTTTTTCTGTAAAGATTCCTGTCTAACTGCCATGCCCTGCTTCTTGTCAGTCAACTAATTATCTGCTATGTTTCAATCTGGACTCTGTTCCCTATCACCCACATGCAGGACATGATGGCAAATGTTTCCTGAAGGCCTTTTATAGTGTACTGTCTGTTTTTTTTCTGAATACATAAACAGTCATTTGGTGACAGACATATACCAAGATAATAAGCAATTCAACCAGAATGTTAAGCTTGCCATTGTCCACCTCCAAAATAATTGGCATTTGGGAACTTTAGCAGATAGCACCAGATTTTGTTTGTACAACATTCTTGATTGTAATCATAGTGGGTTCTTTTCTGTATTGTTTTTTTTATATACAAAGAAACAGTTATCCCCATACTGTGTACAATGTCAGAGGCCCGACAGGTAGTGCACTCTCATCACATGCCAGAAGATTACATGACTGTGGGTTTTATTCCTGTAACAGATATAAAAACTAAATGAAAACTCTAGCCAAGATAGAACCTCAAGTGAGGGACCTCTCAAACCTCTTGCATCAGAGGCACATGGGATATATGCAAATGACCATTATGAACAGCAGGTGTTTCAGCTATATGGCAATTCTGAATTCCCATGTATTATTTCTTGTTAAGTCATTTCAATGGACAATTTCAGGCCAATAAAGCCAAACCCCACTAGCTGTGGTCATGCATATTACAGCTTTGTCATTACATCATCAGCACAATACAAGCAAAGTGTTTGACTAAGCATAAAAAAACACAGGGCTGTTATACCCAGGTGATGTTCATTACCATAAGGGTGACAGCAAAATATCCAAACTAAGACATTAAAACACAGTGAAAAGGTCACACAGAAAAAATGTAAAAACTAAACGAAAACTACAGCCAAGCTAGAACTTCCACTAAGTGACCTCTCAAACCTCTTGCATCAGAGGCACATGGGATATATGCAAATGACCTTTATGAACATCAGGTGTTTCAGCTATATGGCTTGGGTATAACAGCCCTGTGTCTCTTATGCTTAGTAAAACACTCCGCTTGTGCTGTCCTGATGAGGTCATAACAAGGCCGAAATATGCATATCCACAACAAGTGGGGTTTGGCTTTATTGGCCTGAAATTGTCCATTGAAACAACTTAAAAAGAAATAAGTCATGGGCATTCAGAATCACCATATAGCTGAAACATCTGATGTTCATAAGGGTCATTTGCATATAGTCCATGTGACTCTGATACAAGAGGTTTGAGAGGTAGCTCAGTGGAAGTTATAGCTTGGCTGGAGTTTTCATTTAGTTTTTATGTTTTTTTCTGTGAGAACTTCTCACTCTTTGTTTTAATTTGTTAGTTGGAATATTTTGCAGTCACTCTTATGGTAATGAACATCAGCTGGGTATAACAACCCTGTGTTTCTTATGCTTAATCAAACATACTGCTTGTGCTGTTCTGATGCAGTCATAACAAGGCTGAAATATGCATATCTACAGCTAGTGGGGTTTGGCTTTATTGGTCTGAAATTGTCCACTGAAATTACTTAAAAAGAAATAAATCATGGGCTTTCAGAATTACTATAAAGCTGAAACACCTGATTTTCATAAGGGTCATTTGCATATATCCCATGTGCTTCTGATATAAGAGGTATGAGCGTTTTCATTTAGTTTTTGCGTTTGCTTCTATGTGACCTTTTCACTCTTTGTTTTAATTTGTTAGTTGGGATATTTTACAGTTACCCTTATGGTAATGAACATCAGCTGGGTATAACAGCCCTGTGTTTCTTATGCTTAGTCAAACACCCTGCTTGTTCTGTGCTGATGAGATCATAACAAGGCCGAAATATGTACATCCACAGCTAGCGGGATCTGGCTTTATTGGCCTGAAATTGTCCACTGAGACGACTTAAAAATAAATAAATCATGGGCATTCAGAATCGCCATATACCTGAAAAACCTGATGTTCATAAGGGTCATTTCCATATACACTCAGCGGAAGTTCTAGATTGGCTGGAGTTTTTATTTCGTTTTTACGCTTTTTTCTGTTTGACCTTCTCACTCTTTGTTTTAATTTGTAACAGATATATGGATTTATTTCCCAATATTGCCATTGTAGTGCAGCATAAAGAGGTGCTACATTTCTGAGGTGCTGTCCTTCAGGTGAAAAATAATCTAAGGTCCCAGCTTCCTGAGCTGGTGGTAGGTCAATTGGTTGTTACAGATCCCATGACATTTACTGAAAAGAGTAGAGGAATTTCCCTGTTGTTGGACAAATTTCCTGAAATCAGCAGGATTACCACCTTAGGCTTACCTTAAAAACATGATAAAAAAATGACACCAAAGCAAAGAGAACTGAGACAATAAATCCAACCACAGGACTACCAAAGTAACTTAGTTAAGCGCTTTCACTCCCTTTAATGCACATGAGCTTCATCAGAACAAACATTTCATTGATTACAAACTACTTAAATACCATTTGATATCAAATCACATGACTTTCACTTTAAAAACCTTAAAGTAACCCACTCTACAAACATTAAAATTATTAAATCAAATAATTACTTGATGTGTATGTTTTTAACATACTGATATCTAATCAAATATTTTAAATACACATGAAATGAAAAATAAAATTATAAAATTATTAAATCCTGGCCATCTGCAGAAAACATTTCATGTTAACTGCACCATAAGGCCAGGAGGTTCATCAGCTATTAATAGTATTTGCCGCAAACTTTCCTTACACTCCAAAAGTATCTTATAATCACCAGAAAACAAGTCAGTGTTGACCCTTACCAAGACAAAAAAAGAACATTTCTTAAACAGTACACATTCTGTGGCATATTCAAAGTAGGAAACATTTTCAACCTACACTAATACTGACAGCAGCAATAACAATTCAGCTGCAGTGGTTGATAATTCTGACTGTTCTGACAATACTGGCAATGCCAACACTAATGGTCATTCTGCGCAAGTGTCCAACAACAACAAAGGGAACAACAGTAATGATTTAGGTCCTTTTTTAGTGGACTTCACAGGGAACAAAAAGACTCCCAAGTGGACACAACAAGTGAACAACAAGAACAATATGAAAGGGAGGAACCGGAGAAAGAACTGACTTTTGATATAGAAGTATTGAATTTGACTGGTGATACACTAGACAGTGAAGTTATTTCTGTTTTGAAAAAAGTTTTTTCCTTTGTTCCCACTAATGCTGTGAATATACCTAGATTAATTGTGAACTTTAGATTATACCTCAGGAAATTGAATTTAAGTTTTATTTTTGATAATATTCCTAATGTTCAAACTGTGATAACTGTGTTTAAAAAGAACAGCACTTATAATCCAGCTTTAAATTCTACCATTCAAATGTTTGATACACTTTGTGAGAAACAGTTTAGAACTATGAAAAGTTATGTTTTTGATTCTAATTTGCCTGGGGGGAAAGAAGGGCTCTGTTTAATTTAAGTAACAACAACGAAGTTAGAGTTATGAAAGCAGATAAAGGGGGTTCATTAGTAGTTATGAAAACTACATCTTATGAACAAGCTGCGCTTTCTTTACTTGATGATGGCCATTGTTATAAAGCAGTTAGTAGTGAATATACCCTCGGCTGCTTTAGAAATTTACACACTACTTTATTTGATTTATTTTGTGAAATTAGCATAGACTTTGATACTTATAGGTTCTTACAAGTTGAATACCCTAAAATGGCTGTGATGTTTGGTATTCCTAAAGTACATAAAAATCGTACTTGTCCCCCTTTTAGACCTATTGTATCTGCATCATACTCCAAGACAGAGCCCATTTCGGTTTGGCTTGATAGTATCTTCAATCCATTAGTTCAGAAATCTAGGTTTTATTTAAGAGATTCTTGACATTAATAGAACTGTTAAATGAACTCAATGTGGCTGACGTTTCTTCTTCTTCTCATTTTTCTTTTGCAAGTTTGGATGTTACGTCATTATTCACTAGTATAGATCAGGAGGTTGTCCTGGAATACTTGAGGGAATATCTAACAGAGTATACTGCTCAATAATATAGCTCAGGAGGTTGTTCTGGAATACTTGAGAGAATATCTAACAGAGCATACTGCTCTTGAAAATGTCATGGTTAATACTGTTTGTACCCTCATGGAGTTAGTTCTTACTAACAATTTTTTCAAATTTGGTCAGAGATTTTTTTCAACAAATATCTGGAGTAGCTATGGGGTCAAGAGTAGCACCTTCATTTGCCAATATTGTTATGGCCCTTTGGGAATTGAAACATCTTTATGTGTTGCTGTTTGTAGAAAATATTTTGTTTTATAGGCGATACATAGATGATTTAATTTTTCTTTGGAAGGACAGCTATGATAGTTTTTTACTTTTTGTTGAACATCTCAATAGGAGCACTATTTTTTTGAATTTCACTATTGGCAGTTTTAGGGACTCCATAGATTTCTTGAATTTACATCTCACTTTTGACAGCAATACCTTGAGATTTCAAAGTCAGATTTTTTAGGAAGAACACCTTTGTCAATCAATATTTACACAGAGAGAGTTTGCATCCTGTCCACATGAAAAGTGGGGTTGTCAAGGGTCAGTTTATACGACTTAGCAGATTGACCACTGAACATTCAGTTTTTTTAAAAGAAGTAGACAAATAGTTAAGTTTTTTTTCAACAAAGAGGTTATGACTTGAACTGGCTTCGTAGGATAGTTCAGGAAGTTACACAGCTTAGGGTCACTTCTGCACATCCAATTTTGGACAATAATGTCATCTCAAAGGTTACATCTTACAGTGTCACAAACAATGGGTATCTGAACTTTATGTTACCTTTTCTTATACCTATTTGCAATGAGATGAGTGTAATAAGAAAGATTCTTTTGGAACACTGGAAAGTAATAATGAGTAACACAGAATTAGTTAAGATTTTAGGTGACAAACCATTTTTTTGTTACAAAAAGGTCACTAGTATTAAGCAAATTCTAGAATCCAAGAGAAATCAGACTACAAGTTCAGTAATTTGTTCAGTTGGAAGTTTTTCATGTGGTAAATGCAAACAGTGTAGATACATGAGTAATGTGTCCAGCTTAGAATTTAAACATCTAAAAAGAAAGTTTGTTGCTAGAGAGCGATACAATTGTAGTACGACCCATGTGGTATACTGTGCAACATGTGATACACGCCAAAACTTCTACGTTGGGAAAACCATTAGAGCATTAAACAAAAGAGTTTATGAGCATTGTTTGGCTATAAGAAAAAAAGATGTCAACAATGCTCTGGCTGTCCATGCCACAGAATGTGTACTGTTTAAGAAATTTTCTCTTTTTGTCTTGGTAAGGGTCAACACTGACTTGTTTTCTGGTGATTATAAGACACTTTTGGAGTGTAAGGAAAGTTTGTGGCAAATACTATTAATAGCTGATGAACCTCCTGGCCTTAATGGTGCAGTTAACATGAAATGTTTTCTGCAGATGGCCAGGATTTAATAATTTTATAATTTTATTTTTTCATTTCATGTATATTTAAAATATTTGATTAGATATCAGTATGTTAAAAACATACACATCAAGTAATTATTTGATTTAATAATTTAAATGTTTGTAGAGAGGTTACTTTAAGGTTTTTAAAGTGAAAGTCATGTGATTTGATATCAAATGGTATTTAAGTAGTTTGTAATCAATGACATTTTTGTTCTGATGAAGCTCATGTGCATTAAAGGGAATGAAAGCAGTTAACTAAGTTACTTTGGTAGTCCTGTGGTTGGATTTATTGTCTCGATTCTCTTTGCTTTGGTGTCATTTTTTTATCTAGTTTTTGGTTCAGTATATGCGAGTTTTACCTTAAAAACATATTAGGTCTAGTGAAATTAGCCAAGTCAAAAGATCTACATATATGCATACATACATGTATACATGCATACATGCATGCATACATCTTCTAGTCCTGCCATATTACTGTGATTTTGAAGGAGAAAAAAATCTATTAATTATGGGACCACAAAGTATTTATGATAATACTGACATGCTTAATAGTTCATCTGGTCCCTGTGCCTTTTCCTTAGAAGTCACATGGATTCCTTTTCTGTTTACTAGATGACTACTTCCGCTTCATCCCTACTCATATCACCTTCTCATGCTGGGACAACATCTGCTAGTCTCTTTGTAAGTGAAGAACTCATTCAGTATTTAAGTGTGACCCTAAAAAACATTGCAACATCCATCTTCGGATTTCCAGTAAGCCAGTGTCAGTCAGTATTGCTGTACCTTCTCTAATGCATTGGAATAATTTCTTACACTCAGCCCTCAGTCTTCTTGCTTTCTTCTCTTACAAGGCCTATCAGCAAGCAAATGACCTTAAGACACCTTCTCGTGGCTTCCGTCTAGGTATCACCCTTCCCTCCATCACTTCTCATTCACTTACATACTATAGCAATAACTGACAATGTGGATGTGGTACATTGAAGATTTACCCATGGTTGGTGTGGTTTAACCATAAGGATGAAGCCTGAGTTATTAAACAAAGCCAACTGTGGGTAAACCATCATTATTACAATGACCCCTCCATTAATATTCCAAAATGTGCATGCTGACTGGACAGCGTGCCCATTGTAAATCAGACTTATACTAATGGAAAAAGGTCCAGTCGACAGGACTTTTTCCATTAGTATGTCTTTTTTGTGTGTGTGTTGGACAGCAATGGAGAATGGAAGAGCTCCGTTGATGTTATCTTGCTATGTTAAATGAGTTTAACATAGCGAGATAGCTTAAAAAAAGCAATGGAGATCTTCCTTTATCTGTTGCTTTTTTTTAAGCTGTCTCGCTATGTTAAACTCGTTTAACATAATGTGACAGCTTTAAAAAAAGTAACGGAGCAAGGAAGATCTCCATTGCTTTTTTAAAGCTATCTCACTATGTTAAACTCTTTTAACATAGCAAGACACGTTTTAAAAAGCAACATAGATCTTCCTTTCTCCGTTGCTTCCACACACAGCTTTGATGTACTGCGTAACCATACGTATGTGCAGTACATCAGAACTGCCACAGAATACTGGACAGCTGCGAAAGGGCATCAAGGTGGCATTATACAATGCCATTATTTAAGAAAAGTAAGTTTTTTTTTTCTTAAATAATGTCATTGTATAATAGCAATAACCCACTTCTGGGTGTGGGTAATGCTTCGCCCTTGTGACCAAACCACACCATCCATGAGTAAATCCAGCATTACCCACACCCAGGCTTCTCACACAAGAATGCTCCTGCAGGTAAAGCAGTGCACGGCTAAAATGGGTAAACATCCAAAAAACACAGCCAGCACTTGGAAAGTGATGAAGGCTTTGGTGTTTATGCCAAAACCAGTTTGTCTTGCTTGTCTTGCTAGTTTATAATTAAAATTGGGTCTAACATAATCTCCAGTGCTGGCTGTGTTTTTTGGATGCACACCCAGGCTTGGGTTATTGCTTAAATATACCACACCACAGACTAGTTACTGCTATTATACAATGTGATTCTTTAAGAAAAAAATTACTTACTTTTCTTAAATAATGTCTGTGTATAACGGCGCTGTGGTGTTCTTCCACATTGTTCCCCAATTCTGCTGCTTTGTTGATGTACTGAGCATGCATATAATACTTCCATTCCCTTGTTTATGCAGTACATCAATGACTGACCCTTTCAATTTGGAGCAGTGAGGAACATGAACTTTTTAAGACTCAAAATGAGGAATGTTTCTCATAATGATTTATGCTTGAGAGGTAATCTGTGTGTGTGTTTGTGTTGGTCCAACTGTCCTATGGTCTGCAAGATTGTGTGTTTTGTTTTTTTCCGTGTTTAGTATTACTGCTGTGGTGTGATTTTTTTTCTCTCAAATACTGAAAACATCAATAAATACTTAAATAATCACTGTTTAAACTTATGCCTACCAAGTAACATTGATCTCAAGCTACACATCTTTCCTGGGTACTGAATAAAATGTTGACATATTGCTTACAGATGTAAGTTTCTTCTACCTTTCTCCTAAGTATGCTCCAAACCTATATATGTGGTCTCACTTATAGGTTCATAGGTTCATAGGTAGGTACTAGGCTATCGGCTCTAGGGCCCATATAAGCCTAGCCAAAAAATGTACCCTGGCTTATTCAGTTTTATTTTAATCTATGAAGTATTTATATGCAATCTGTATGATACTTATGTAAATCGAGAATATACCAATGGTAAAAGTCTGGCCGTTCAATTATATTTAAGCAGACAGTCTTCTATCATTGGTATATTGTTGATTTGCAATGGGCACACTGGTTGGGGTGACCAATCAGTGTGCTCCTTTTTGAATGTTAATGGCCCGTCATTGAATAATATTTATTAATGTATGCATTTTTGCACATTTGGCTGTGTTTTATTTAATTGTTATATAGTGGTGGCATTAACTGCTGCTTAAGTAGGTATTTAAAATCTTGAAATCATGGCATACACTCTCTATGAATTCAAATGCAATGGGAGAACTTTTAACAGTCTGAAGAAGCCATATATTTTTGGCAAAGTTTTACTGTTTTGAGTAAATTCTCCAGTCATTTGGTGTGATGCTGTTATGTATTTGCTTTGCTTTATTTAGATACATTAGTTTGGATGCACTGTGTATCTTTTAGTGTACAGGAATGCTGCCCTTTTCAAATGCTCATTCAACAAGTTACCCAGAAATTAACTACTGTGAATATGCACTGCACTGATAATCAAATTCTGGCATTGTAATCACGAGAATCCATTCTGAAGGTCATATATTGGAAGACTGTGGCGGCAAACAAATCAAAAACAGTATTTTGTCAGTATCACTAATTAAAATTCAGAATGTGCAAAATGTCATGTAACCTCTAGGACAACATTTCTGGTAACGTCACATTAGTGATCCTCCTTCAGAACCTTTCTTTTCTGGTCATATGTGCACAGTCTTGAAAGAAACATGACACTTAGAAGCAGTTACTGGTAGACAATCCTCCAAAACTACCTTCAATAAAATTAAGACTGCATTTTGGTCCCTTAGAAGATTTTAATATAAATTACAAAGGGAAGCTATATCATCTGTACATCTTTACCCTGCTTCTTATCCATTCCTGGCACTGGAATGGTAACTTTATCCAAAACAAAAAATTACCATAATAATGAGGTAATTGTAAATAAGGTCCCATCTCTTAAGCTGATGATGGTACTGGTCTAAAAGTGTGAAAAATCTTCTTGATGGCCACTATCTGTCAATATATGTTAACAGGATACAGCGGTAGCATGAGGATATTTATATAACATGGTAAAGAGGTGGATGGTGCACCACCAATTTCCCTACTACTGCTGTGCATCATTCCCAGTAAGAATGGGGATATTCCCTGTGCCCAGAAACTATTAGAGCTGGTACGAATCATTCTAGAGTAACATTTATGGCTGTTCCACAAATATTAGACCTGCTCATCTGATAAAACTTTTCTATTGTGCCAACCCTTCTTCATGTACTCCATTATGAGGCTGTAAGGCACCTGTCTCTCTCATTTTGCCCTGATAATGTTCTGCCACAATGTCAAGTTCCTCAAGTTACCTCTGTAGATTTATTGGGGGCATATTTATTGATATTAATGTTCTTTGTGTACTCAGATTAGTGTGCTTCTCTTTTCCTTAATATTTATTTATTTCAGAAACTATTTTTCATCATTTTTTTTCATGTTTAAGTGATTGCATTCCCTGCCCTTTCACTTTGAGCCTACTCCCACATTCCTTCCCCAGGACAACTCCACTTATTTCTAATGTGCCTCAAGAAGGTAAACTCCAACTATCAGTAGGAACAGTAAATGTTGATACTGTTAACAACCACAACATGGCACTCCACTTGCTCTATGTGTCTCCATTTTAATAACAAAACCCTGCTGAAGAAAAATGTCTGAGTTCTTCATTATCTTTAAGAAACATTCCTCCCTCACAGTCAAAAATAAGTAGTTCTTACCCCTTCTCTGTCTACCACTTCCTCATTACCGCATCCATAGCAGCATCACTTCTAGTCTCAAAAGCATTATTTTGGCAAGAAGAAAAAGACAGTAATTTTTAAGCTGTTTGTATTTTCATCAAGGATAAGTCTGAAGGCTCTTGAAGGCTTCCTAAGTCCTTAGGATTTTCCAGTATGGACAGTCTAAGATCTCTTTGGATTGCCTTTCCTAAGTTCACTGCAAGGTAGTGCAGTAAGCAAACTCTGATGTAATCAAGATGTCCCCATTATTGTTGTGGAGTGAATGCTCAACTGGGGACCCTTCTAGAGTTCAAATATTTCCAGCACCCTCTCTGGTTTTCCTATTTCATTTCTTCCTCCTGTCTGGTGCTTGGTTGGTCTTCTATTATTGACTATGATCTTTTTTGCTGCTATAAAAAGGTATGGAGCCAGTACTTCCATATAAACGGCCACTCACATTCTCATAGTGTAAGTAGCCAGAAGTCTCCTGATGTCTTCCCATCAGTTGGGTCTGACCTTTCCAGTTTTGATGGACCACGTTTCTGTAACTCCTCCACCCAAGCAGAAAGCTATTTTTCAGGCACCTGTAGTTTCTGAGTCAGTGTTCCTTACCATACTGTAGTGGGCAGGCACCAACCTAGTTGGTGTCCTCTTACGCTAACGTTTTTAACATCCATGTGTCTGGTGGCAGCCTCACTGCCATCCATGAAACAGTCAGCAGATGGACCAGCATCAGTGCTGCCACCTTAACCACCTATATCACTAGACCAGATATTAAGTGTGACAGTCCCAGTTTTACTGATATTTGGCATCACATTTTGGCTACAATAACTTTTTGACTTATTGTGAATGTTCCTTGTGTCCTCCAGTCCATACTACAGTTATTAACCTTGCCATTCTTCCAGTGTAGTGCACTCAGCACTCCATTCCCTCCACTACTAATAGCATCTCCCCCATGTGGTCCTAAATCTAATTTGACCCCTCTCTGTACCTGTACAAACATTATTTGGAATGTTTGCCAGATCATCCTACAAAGGAGGTATTAACTCCACATCTTCTACCCTCTGGAAAATCCTAAATTCAGATAGTTCATATAATTAAGACAAAGAACTGGGAACATAATTACACAATGGCTACTCTCACAAAGAATGTAAGCTGGATTTCCCCAACATCACCAATGGAGTGGTCACTATGTGCATAAACACCCAGACATACCAGACATAATGCAATCATTGTTATGTTGTAGCTCTATGCAAAACTTCTAATCCTCAGAGCCAGGATGTTCAAAATTGCAGATAAAGAATCATGGGTTATGGACAGATTCAGGAAATAGGTGCACATATCCCCTAGTCTCACTATCTGGACATTCAACTATTTTTTTTTTATTTGTGATTGACACATTTCACACTGTGTAACAATGTTACCATTCTGGATTCTTCATTTACGTGACTCCTTCTGTTAAGACCAGAAGTGAACAAATAACAGAAATGTATGAAAGTGACAGACCAAACCCTAAGTCCTCTAAGGGTATATTTTCATCATCCACTAGGCATCTTTGTTACAAGACATAGGAGCCCCTCTCAGATGTGTTTCCAGCACAAAACTGGCATTCCCTAGGAGTGAGAGTGAATACTGTAAATTAACAAATACGTCCTTTGCAAATTCTGACCTACATAACATGTTCCCTCAATATCAGGATCTGCCAGACATTTTGCCACAGAAAGGATTCGGTCATAGAGTCAAGCAGATCACCTACTACTCTACTCCTAATGCCATACAATAGAAATGTGCCTAAGAATTCTTGATTTAATGGCACCCTCCATCTTCATACAGCCTCTTGACAAATTTCATATGAAGGTGTTGCAGTGAATACTTCAAGTCCAGTGGTCATAACATAATAACTTCCCTTTTCTTCTTCATGCAACTGTCCACATTCTGGTATTCCCATAACCTTCATTTAAAGAACTCCTGCATCCTGATAACTCTATAGATACACAATTGTGAAAGATACAAGTGAGGTAGCACATAGAACATAGCCTCTTCAGTAGTCCTGGAAGTGAGGACTGTCCTGCTTTCTCTCAACAAGCTTTTGGGAAATTCTTTTTTATGTGGTCTCTTGAATTGTTCTGGAAACATGGCTTTTCCCTATGTATGGCTTCTGCTCAACCATATTCGTAGCAAGTTGGACTGCTGCATATATAGACCACCAGCGTGTGGGTTGCCAGCCTCCACTTACTGACATTTGAGTATATAAGACATAGAAATGGACCAAGAGATACCACTACTGCTCAGAACAGACTGGGTTGCTTACATTCTTGGCCCTATCTCCTTCTGCATGCAAGAGTCATTCCTAAAGGCTGACTCACAATGAGACATGGTTACTGGCAGTTGCCTCACCCTGTGCTTAGGAGCAGGAATTCCTTACTGTCTCACACATCTTTCAGTCTGGCTTCTACCACTCACTGCTATGGTCTGCACCAGAGCAACCTAGCAGTATACCTCACCCACGTGTCACCCCTACTGTACTTCTGAGAAAGGTCAGCAGGCATATCAAGCTATGACAGATACCCAAGTTTCTATTCGTTCTGGGGTCATCTGGACCAACATCAGGGGTTTATCTCTCCACATCATCAAACTGACTCAGTTTTCTAGGAATCCCTTCCCATGGGTGTCCTGTCAGCTCAGTCAGTTGGCATGACCACAGCCTGGTATCTTAGCAAACATGGAGGAACCAGCTCTTATCCCTTTTATCCCTTGTGCTTTGAGTTTGTGAGGGTAAGGCAATAAGCTATCCTTTCTGGTGGCTGTCATCCTTAGACAAACCAATTCCCTTGCAAACAAGCTGAACCAGTGACTTCAGATGTCTCATGACTGGTCCCCTTAGTTGTTTGATTGCCAGGCAGATTTTCTGCAGATATGGCAAACCAATATGTGACCTTGTTGCATCCACAATCAAAACCAATTGCCCCAACTACTTCTCATTAGTTTTCATTTGAGGGATACTCTATCTCACCCATGGCCAAACAGTCTTCTCTATACGTGTCCACCCATTTCCTTTGATGATGAGGTTAATTCATAAAACTAGTTTCCTCAAGGCCAAGATGATTCTAAGAGCTAATTTCTGAGCAGATATGGTGTTTGTCTCTCCAACAGTTCCTTGTTTGACTCCTTCCCACTAAGATATTACTGTCAAGCCCAACAAAACAAAAAAAGCACCCAGATACATACATACATATTCAAATTGACTGCATGAAAATTCCTATTCCAGAACTAGTGAGGTCCCATGACTACTTTTGAAAGAGTACTGTTTATTATCTCTTCCTAGATATCTTCCACTCAAAAATAAATTATGAGGGGAAGTGGCAATGGTCTCCATCTGGCCTTTGAACCTTAGAGTGGACCTCTTTCAGCACCCATGCAAAAAGTTTAACAACATCAGTCAATTTTTAATACATGTCTATTATTTAACATAATGCATGTCATAACAGACAGGAATTCATGTCCTTAGCAGTCCTGAACTGGGTACCTTTCTCCATAGGCCCCCATGGAAAGATATTCTTCCCCTTTGCGGAATTCATCTCCTATTTGTGAAATTGACCCTTTTTCATCTAAGCCAACCGATTCCACTGGTCAATAGTTTCTGACCCGGAAGACTTCTCTTCTCTTATATCAAAACAAAATATCAAAAAACAAAACTACCCATATTTACATTCTAATGTAAAAAAATTATTTGCACATGTATAAGAATTAGACCATGAACAAAGATTGGTGTACTCTCTTTTTAATGAATTATGCAATCATCGATGAATTATACAATCACCTTTAAACCTGATATTTACATAAAATAGTATTTTATTAAAATATGCAAATTTTTACATTACTCAATCTAAAAATGTAGGCACTCATTTATTACCTAAAATCTCTACAGTTCTTCAAATGTCTGAAGCTAATAATGACTGCAAGGTTCTACAAAAAACAACTATTTAAAAACTGTAAGAAATATAACCTAGTTACAAACGATTTGAAAGAAGTTTCATAGGTTAGTACTAAGCTAACTGCCCTCGCGAGCCATTGTAAGCCTAGTCATTTATCCCTTGTTAGACTCAAACCCTGCACCTTGTGCTTGTAAGGCAAGCACCTTAACCATTAGGCCACCCTCCCAACAAGTCCCCTCTTGTAGAGGTCTGCTCAAATGATACAAAATTGTTCCACTGGTGAAGATCTACTATATGTGAATATTTAACATTAATATCCCATAATTAAATATAACCTTATATTTGTAACCATTAAGTATTATTTAAAATGCTCCTCAAAACAAGTATTTTCACAGATTCCAAAGGAAACGGACTTGCTTGACGAAAGTATGATAGCACAACCCACCAAAAACGAGTGTCCAACTTGAATAGTACTCAGCTGGGGTTTATTAAGAAAATCCACGATGCATAAAAACAGTTGAAATAAGAAAAGCCACGATGCATAAAATCCAGTTAAAGTAAGCGCTTTCGTTTGGCTCATGCCAAACTTTTTCAAAAACAGTTTTGCATCACTTCATGTAGTTTAAATAAGTTGAGTCAGTGATGTAATCAATTATAAAAATTCAAAAAATTAAAGACATAGCATGCTTTAAAGCTTTAAACAATGTAAAACAAATACGTAAAATAGTGCTATAGTACTGTAGTAACAAACCAGATGAATTTAATTACTTAAACATTTGTCACCCCAGGACACCAACAATGTTTGGGGTGCCTAAAATCCACAAGGACTTAGAAAACCCCCCTTTTAGACCTATTGTGGATGCACAAGGGTCTATCACTAACCCTTTAGCAAAATTTATTGACAACAATTTAAAAAAGTATATACTCATGGAAAAATACGGGGAGATCAATGGATTGATTCAGATTGTTTTTAAGCGACTTTAGGTAAAAAGGATGGATTAGTTCTCAAAGATACTCTGTCTTTGTGAAAAATCAAATAGGGGGTCGAACCGAAGAGCATGAAGTTCAGACACCCTCCTGGCAGATGTAATAGCCACTAGGAATAAAGTTTTCCAAGAAAGATATTTCAGGGAACAGAAACAGCTGGCTCGAAGGGGAAGAATCAAGGATGTCAGCACTAAATTTAGATCCCACTGAGGAGGAGGATTCCTGATTGGAGGCTTTAGTAGGAAAATTCCTTTCAAGAAGGCCCTGCAGAGCCTATGGGACATAATATTATGATCTGCTATACCAACATGAAAATTAGAAATAGCAGCCAACTGAACTCTGACTGTGGAAGAAGAGGAGCCTGCATGAAAAATCTCTGCTAAGAAGTCCAGAACTGCCTGAACAGGGGCAGTAAAAGGATCAATATTTTGGGCCTTGGCCCAATAAGAGAAACGTTTCCATTTGCTTGTGTAAATCCTCCTGGTAGAGGATTTTAGTGAAGCTACTATGATGTCTCTAACTGGGTTAGAGATCAAAGGAAGCCTGGCTAAGGAAGGAAGTGGAGCAACCATGCTGTGAGGTTGAGAGAAGGGATTGACGGTGCAGCTGACCGGATTGGTGAATCAGTAGATCTGGCACTGGGTCTAGATGCCCGGCTGCACCAAAAGGTGACGATGGAGGCAGGGAACCAAACTTGTCGAGGCCAGTAAGGGCAATGAGAATCAATTTGGCTCTCAAAGCGGTAGCTTTCTGGATCACCTGAGGGATCAGAGGAAAAGGAGGAAGGCATAAAGAAGTCCTGGGGCCAAACCTGGGTCAGAGCGTCTCTGGGGATGGCCTGATAGAGGAAGAGGCTGAAGAAGTCTGGACATTTGCTGTTTTGGGGAGTAGCAAAGATCGTAACATGGGCGACCCCATTCCAGAAAAATCTCTTCCGCTATGGATTGCTTGAGAGACCACTCGTGAGGCATGAGAATAGCTCTGCTCAATCTGTCGCTAAAATGTTGGTTTCCCAGGGATATGCGTTGCTACCAGAAACCGATGAGAGGAGATTGCCATTGCCATAGTCTGGCGCTTCTCGACACAAGGGGTAGGACTTGGTTCCGCCCTGTTTGTTGATATACCAAACTACAGACATGTTGTCTGTGAGGACTGCAATTGTCCCTACGGGAAGAAAGTCGTTGAGGGCTTGCAACGTTAAAAGCACTGCTCTCATCTCCAGGACATTTATGTGCAGATGCTACTCTAGCGGTTGCCACGTCCCATGAACCATCCTGCCCCGATAATGACCCCCCCCCCCCATCAGGGGGGCATCCCTGGTGACAGTGGC
This sequence comes from Protopterus annectens, assembly GCF_019279795.1. NCBI lineage: Eukaryota > Metazoa > Chordata > Ceratodontiformes > Protopteridae > Protopterus > Protopterus annectens. The sequence goes on along the minus strand of NC_056739.1, from coordinate 1,529,181,166 downwards.
TGTCGGGGACGGAGGTACAAAGCACCTGCCTTGGTGAACCTGAGGCGATGTGATCCACCAAGCAAGATGTTCATTGCATGTTTGTGTCACCAGAATCTGGTGGCGCATTGGGAAGTTGCTGGTATGACCACTGTGTGAACAGCATCCACTGAAGAGGCATGTAGAATCGAGCCAGGGAAGAAGAGTAATGGCCGCAGCCATGAGACCTAATACCTTTAGAACCATTGTGGCCTGTACCTTCTTGCTGGCCAGAATGATCCTGACATGAGTCTGAATGTCTGAAACTCTTTGTTCTGTAAGGGTAGCTGACATCCGAACAGTGTTTAAGTTTGCGCCCTATGAAGGTAATAGACTGGCAGGGCGATAAGGATGACTTTTCAAGTTGACTGAGATGCCCAAATGAGAACAAAGGTCTATTGTGTAATCCCTGGCTTGTATAAGCTGATGCCTGGTGGTGGCTGACAGGGCCAGTCGTCGAGATCACGGAAACACCTGGAATCCTTGGCGTCTCAGGTGAGCGTGACCACTGCCATGCATTTGGTGAACACTCTGGGGGCTGTAGTGAGACCAAAGGGCAGGGCTCTGAACTGGAAATGACTGGACCCCAGCGAGCGGAGAAATCTCCTGGAGCGTCTGTGAATTTTGATGTGATAGTACGCATCCTGAAGATCTATTGAGCACATCCAGTTGTCCTTCTGTAAGAAGGGCAGAATTGACTGAAGAGTGACCATTGAATCTTGTCTTCCTCACAGACTTGTTGAGTCTGCTGAGATCCAATATTGGTCTCCAGTCTCCCGTCTTTTTGGGGACCAAAAGAACCTTGAGTAGATTCGGGCTCTGAATGGTCTATTGTAACTGGCTGAATGGCTCTTTTGCAGTAGTTTTGCGATTTCTAACTCTGCAATGTCCCTTAGACGGGTGGTACATCTGGAAGGGAACTTGAGGGAAGGACTTTCCTCGAAAGGAATTATGTAACCCTTGGATATGATCGACTGTACCCATCTGTCTTGAGTGAGGGAATGCCAGGCTTCTGGGTATAGTGATAATCTTCCCGACTGCCTCCAGGAGGGACAGCGGGCAACACCTCAGGGATGCTGAAAGGGCTTCTCAGGAAGAGACTCCCTGTTGCCCTGGTTCTTCGGATCCCCTCTGCCTCTAGGCGGGCGTCTGTTGTTGTTACCCCTCTGCCTCTAGGGGTAAACTGACCACGTGAATCGGCGTGACTCCTTGGGATTTACGGAACCACATCTTCCCACCCTTCTGTCCTTTGGGATAAGGCCTAGAAGGGGTGGAAAACGGACTCAACAGCAGAAAGAGTCTTGCCGTCCTGCTCACACCTGGTCAAGGTCTCCTTCACCTGAGGGCCAAACAAAGCTGACCCATCAAAGGGAGAATTTGTGAAGGGCGCCTTAAAGGGATCCAAAAATCACATAGCCGCATCCAGGCTTGGCGTCTAAGAGCCACACCTGTGCCTCTTGGCTCTACTCGCTCCATCCGCAGCATAAGATATTAGCCGCATGGAGGAGTTAGCAATGGAATTGAGGGTTCCTAGCTGCGAAGCAATCTTTTCTTGGGCCCCTGCAGCTGTAGGATCCTGAACTACTTCTCCCAGCTCCTTCAGGATATCTCTCTGGAGTCTGGTGAAGTGACAAAGATAATTCAGCGAACGCATAGCAAAGGTCGCTGAGGAAAACATCCACTTACCGTACCTATCCATGGTCCTAGAGTCCTTATTAGGAGGATGGGCAGACGGAAGGATCTGCAAGTTCCTTTTGGTGGCCGCAGCCACCACCATGGCATCAGCAGGGACACCTTTGGTAAGGAATTGTTTGTCACTAGAGGCAGTGATAAATTTAGAAGGCCTCCTAGGGACTGGCTCTACAGAGTCAGGAGCTGTCCACGCCTTCGTGCAATAACCTGCATAAGGGGTCGAAGGCGGAGACACCCAGGAGGTGGAGGCCGAGATCCAAAGCCTCTAGGTATACTGACTCATCCTCAGAGGGATTGTTGGTGGGCCAGTTTCCCTCTGTTTCAGAAGTTCTAGGATGTCTGAGAAGGAGACATCCTCAGAGGGGGATCTAGGGGATCCCTCTGACTCATCAAAGTCAGTATCCGAAGTGACAGACTCAGGGGAGTCTACATGCTTCCTCTTACAAGTCCTCTTCCTAGGAGGATCTCCCGAAACATCAGGAGAATCCTCGGAAGAGGGTGAAATTCCCAATGGGGAAACCTGAGGCGGAGGATCTCTGGGTCCTGTAGCAAGAGAAGTGGCAGAGATGTCAACAGGTACAATAGAGGGAGGAGCTACGGGAAGAGACTGCTGACTGATACCAGTGGCCAGTACACTCTTCATCACCTCGAATGCTCCCCTCCCAGGCAGGTCGAGAGAACCCGCTCCAAGAGCTAGGAACTCCAGGGCCACCGAAGGAAGTCTCCGAGGCAGATGTCGGAGCCGAGCTCACCAAGGCCGAGGCTCCAAGGGAAGAGCGGGTCGGACAAGGGTCGATGCCACTCACCCCCTCGGAGGAGACCATGGAAGCCCGACCACGAATCCCTCTAAGGAAGAGGAGATAAGAGTAGGGGCTGAAGGGACAGAAGGAGGTATCCGTCCTCCAGCGAAGCAGTAACCATGCCCGAAGACTCCAACTCCAAACTCTGGGGTAGAGTCAAGGAGGAACAATAACGGGTGTGGACCAACAGTCGTCTGCTGAGACGGACTGTGTAGCATTTGGGCCAGTACCTGTGACTTGAGCAATCTACTGACCACTCTCTAGGTCATGATCTGACAACCTGGATGACCTTGAAGATCGGCTCCGATGGCTCCGTTCCGATAGAAGAGGCGAAGCCGGCGAAAGTATCGGCTCCAGGAAGGAGACCTCGACCTCTTCCTGGAATGGGCCATCGGAGCCGATACTACTGACCCTGTCGGCACCGATTTCGGAGCCGGCAGAGCGTCTCGATGTCGGCTCCAGCCGGAGCCGATACAGCCACCAGTAACGGTGTCGGAGCCGATCGGGCCGACACCGATGCCTGTGCCACATGGGTGTCGGAGCCGATCGGGCCGACACGATGTCCGTGCCATGTGGGTGTCGGAGCCGATCGGAGCCGACACCACAGTGGTCAAAGATTCGGCACCGATAGCCATCGGCGCCAAAGCTTTAGGATTCAGAATCGGCTCCAGCCGAGCGATCTCGACCTCTACGAGTCGGAGCCGAGGCCGCAGGCTTAGAAACAGAAGCCTGGGCCTTGGCAGCTTTGGTTGATTTTGTGGGGCCGACTTAGCCGGAGAGCCCTCCGCTTAAGAAGACCCCTGAGAATCAACTTATTGCGTCTCTCCTGCAGGACTCTCTGGCTGAAGGAGTGACAAATAGCACAGGAGTCCTGCAGGTGAAGAGGGCCCAAACAGTACAGGCAAGAAGTGTGACCGTCTGTCAGAGACATCTTCTGACAGCACGAGTCACACTTCTTAAAACCTGAAACCCTCTCCTTAGACATGGTGCCTAAACACAACAGACACACAACCCAGTCAAATTAAATTAAAGTAATACCAAGAGGTATTTAGTAAAAATCACCAACACACACACCCTAACAGGGGGGGGAAGGGATAGGGAAAATTGACTGACTAAAAATTAAAAGAGACAGGGATTTCTGTCAGAAAAAGGTTAAATTTAAAATTAAACTATCAAAAATTAGTTTAAACTAAAAAAGGGGCTTAAATATCACAAATGTGAACAACTTACCAGCAGCTGGTAAAGAGAAGACCTCCCAAGCGCAAAGCGAGATCTGGGTACTTCCTGCCTTGCATCATGGGATATGGGGCTGCCTCGAGCTGGTAAAAGGAGTTCTCGAGCTAAAGCAAGTGCCGAGTCGGAGCCGAGGGATCGGCTCCGAACCCATCAAGCAAGAATGAAGGCGAGATTGACAACTTAACATGCAGAAGTATTACTATCTGATGGTAAAATGCTATATTTTATTCAGGAAGTAGCATTTGTTTTTTCCTCCAGATAGTGCCTATTTGAAAATGGAAAACCCTACTGCCTATTTCATCCTCAATAGTCAAAGGTTCTAGACTATAATTATTTCCTTTTTCAGTTCAAGGGCCATACAATAACTGAGTTCTAGAAGTAGTCAGTGCCTCCAGCACTTCCAAATCATAGTCCACCCCCAAGTGTAAATGAATAGTGTCCATAGGAGATATATTCATAGACAATTTCATCCACTCAAAAAACCTCTGGAAAACTCAACATACACTTAAGTTTCTTGGGATGACATCCTTTGACATGATTTTTAAACTGCAACCTTTGTATAAGAGTTAGATCACCAGGAATCACGTTCAATGAAAACAGATTGACCTTCTACCATACAGTTTTCACATTTGCCAAAATACCTGTTCTTTCTGATACCAAGACACAAACAGTACCAGTATTACTTATGGCTTTGTTATGGTAGTAGGGATGGTATCAAAAAGCTTTCTCATTTTCCAATAACTTTACTGAAAAGGTGCTCCAGGATGCTAGTTCTCCTTCATGAAGTCCGAACAGTTCAGGCCTTCTGTTTCTTTCACCACCACTACCACCATCATTATCTTACATTGTTGTTCTACAATCTCACCAACTGTTGTTCAACAGACCACATCTGTCCACAACTTTCTACTGACTTATACCTCATGTCTTGGCTCATCTGTCTCATTGCTCATATGGCATTATAGTGATTGCCGAAAAACTCACAACTTTCAAAGTTTTCTTCAGCTAGTTATTTCACATAGTTATTTATCATCAGCTAGTTATTTCACATACTATTTCTCATGTTATCTGAAATTTAGTGTGGCTGAAGAGAAAATAACCTGTAATGATACCCACATATCTTTTGAACATAATTTCAAGGAGGCAGTTCTCTCCATCTTACCATCAGAGCCAAGCAAACATGCAGTCATATGGCTGGCAAGGCTTTCAATGCCTTCTTCTAAAAGTACTTTGGCTTCAATTAATTTCTCTATTTTCACACAACTGCACTCAACACTTTAACTCATATTAATCTATGAAAAAAGTGTCACTGCCTTTTATGAGATTAAACTAGCAAAACTGGCCAAATAGTTAAGTTATAAGAGGGACAAGCAAGGAAGAAAACCAACTCACTTAAGCACTGTAAGAGCACTCTCAGAAGATTTTATTTTGATGGCTATTATTTATGGTAAAAAGTATACTGAAGTTCCATATTCTTGCTGTTTACTGTTAAACCCATTCTCTCTCTCTCTCTCTCTCTCTCTCTCTCTCTCTCTCTCTCTCCCCCTCTCTCCCTCCCTCTCTCTCTCTCTCTCTCTCTCTCTCTCTCTCTCTCTCTCTCTCTCTCTCTCTCTCTCCAGACAGATGTGTGTGTGTGTACATGTGTGTGTATTTGGGTACGTATGGCTGAATGGGTGAGTCAGTCTGTGACTGTGATCAGGTGAGGGGGGCTGTGTTTGTGTTTGTATGCATGAATATGTGAATGTGTGAATGGAGGGTGTCACACCTCCACACTCACCTGAGCAAATTCTGCAATACTGCAGGATGGGGAAAAACTACACACCAAGGATACTCTCTTTATATTTTGCCGTAAAGGCACTACACAAAATTATAGAATAAAGTTTTGCAGCACAAAAGATGTGTCTGAGGAATACTAGACACCAGGAATAACTATTTATATTGTGCATTAAAGGCACTATAATATATAAAAAGAACAACATTTGGGAGCACTAAAGACAATGAGGTGGAGGGAACAGTAGACATCAGGGTACACTCTCTATCATACCTTAAAGACAATACACAAAAATAACTGAACAAAGTTTTGCCTTGTGGAATGGGGGAATACTATACCTGAGGGATAAGTATTTATATTGTGCCTTGAAGGCAGTCAAATTGTGTACCCTCAGCACTCATGCACAGTTCATTAGCTCAATGCACCACCACTAGATATTGAACTATAACTCTTACACATTACCTTAAGTCCGTGAAAAAAAATTAAAGTGAGCAGAACTTCGAACTCTGCACCCCGACACAAAATCAGGAGCCTTAACACTCCACTCTAATTAAGCTATTGCAACACTGTATTTTATACATAATAAAAGTATAAAACTGAATGTCTGGCATTATCCAATGATTGCCATGTTCTATGAGTTATGAAGAACAGGGCACATATAAGGGGCAACAGCAGGAGTGGTTTCTAAAAACAAGAACAATTACAAGGGATGGAAATCTATCAGTGTGGGGAATGACTTCATGAAAAAAGCCTGAAGGAACACTAGGCAATACCAGGGAGAAATATAAGCCATTACCTGAATTCACTGAAAAACTTAATACAGCAATGAGTCCAGCAGCATGATGCACTTTACATTAACATTAAGCAGAAAGAAACTCTAATGTCTGGCATCATTGACTGATTGTAATGATTTGTGATTTACTGGTGCAGGCGCAATAACATAAGAAGATAAACCAAGCATGTTCTGTGCACTTAGGGGTCGGTAAAAGTTATGACTGTGTGTGTGTGTGTGTGTGTGTGTGTGTGTGTGTGTGTGTGTGTGTGTGTGTGCATATGTGTGGAACAGTGAATAAGGAGGGGTGCCTGTATCAATGCAATGCAAGGGCCCAGCAGTGGTAACCGCCAGAGGAATGTGTTGATTTGCACTTGTGGTAGCTATGGGCAACTCATAGATATGCAAATTAGATGACAATGAGGTCTTTCCTTATTGTGACTAACATGTCCTTGATTCACATGTTCCTTCATCATGGAAAATAGAAGTTATGTTCTTACCATAACGTAGGCGTGAATTACCTCAGATCTCGTTTGCCGCTACAGCGATCGAGGTGTTTTCTACCGGCTCCAGGTCAGGTTTAATTAGATTAGTCTAATAACTATCTAAACTTCCCTTAGCTTAGTTTTTTCCCTTTCTACCTTTAGTGTAGTGGATATTTTATCCTTTCTACCCCTTTTCAGCCCCTTCTTCAAGAACTAATAAGTTCTTTCCCTAGGCCTTTGGGCCCTTCCATCCCTTACAGTGTGTGTATGTGTTTTTGGTAGGGGTTTATACCTATACCCTTTCAGAAGTTTTGATTTAAGTAATTTAACTTAATATTTCTGACAGTGTAATCGGTGTGTGTGTGTTTTTTGTGTGTGGTTACACTTCGGTTCCTTGAAAATGTCCAAGGATTCAAAGGTCTCAGGCTTCAAGAAGTGTGACTCGTGCTGTCAGAAAATGTCTCTGACAGACGGTCACACTTCTTGTGTGTACTGCCTGGGACCTTTACACCTGCAGGACTCTTGTGCTGTATGCCATGGCTTCAGCCCTAGAGTCCTGCAGGAAAGGAAAAACAAACTCATACTAAGGGGTTTGCTTAAGCCTGAAGGTTCCCTATCTGCTACCTCGGGAAAACCTTCCAAGGCTTCTAAGACCTTGACTCCAGCTTCTGAGTCGAGGCCTAAGGCTTCGAAGTCTGCTACTGCATCAGCTCCGGCTGGAGCCGATGAGTCCTTCACTGCAGCTTCTGTGGTTCCCTCGGCTCCGGCTGGAGCCGAGGTATTGGAGATTCCTGGGTCGGCTCCGATCAGACCATCGGAGCCGACATCTAGAAAGAGGTCGAGGTCACCATCCCTTGGCTCCGTTCATTCGGCTCCAGCGTCTCCCTTGCTGTCTGAACGGAGCCACAGATCTCACTCCTCCAGGTCATCGAGGCTCTCAGATCATGACCTCCAGAGGGTAGTGAGTCGACTTCTAAAGTCCAAGGCACTGGCCCAAATGCTTCAGAGCCCGACTCATCAGTCGATGCCTCAAACTATTCCCATAAATATTCCTCCTCCGACTCCTTTGAGCTCGGAGCCGGGGCGTCTCGGAACCGAGACTGTGTTAGCGTCGTAGCCGATGCATTCGTCTTCGGCTCCGTCGTTGGCTTTTATTTCTTCCTTTGAAGAATCTCGGCGCCGGACTTCCCTCGTTGGCTCCGAGGGGGTGAGTGGCATCGGACACTTGTCCGACCCCCCTCTCCCTCTCGGTGCTTCGGCGCTGGTGAGTTCGGCTCCGACATCGGCCTCGGAGCCATCTCTGTCTGTGCCGAGGGAGGTTATCAGCTTCTCGGAGCGGGTACCTCTGGCTCTGCCTGACAGGGGTGCATTCGAGGTCATGCGGAGTGTGTTGGAACCTTGTTCAACTCCACAGTCGGCTCCGTCCGCCCCTCCCTCTTCGGTGCCTCAGGTTATGTCTACTCACTCCCTCATCCCAGACCGCAGAGAGCCAGCTCCTCAAGAATCTCCTGTGGGGATCTCATCCTCTTCGAGGCCTCCCTGAATTGGCAGGAGAGCCCCCTAGGAAGAGAAAGTGTAAGAGGAAGCACATAGACTCACCTGAGTCTGTCACCTCTGACACAGATTTAGAGGATTCCGAGGGTTCCCCCCGTTCCCCTTCTGAAGATGTCTCCTTCGCAGACATTCTAGAGATCCTGAAACAGAGGGGAAATTGGCCAGCCCTTAACCCTTCGGAGGATGAATCTGTGTATCTTGAGGTGTTTGGCTCTCGCCCTTCCACCTCCTGGGTGTCGCCCCCCCTTTGATCCCCTCATGCAGGTGGTGGCAAGGAAAGCATGGACGGCTCCTGACTCAGTGGACCCTACCCCCAGGAGACCTTCTAAATTTATAACAGCACCAACTGACAAACAATTTCTAACCAAAGGTGTTTCTGTGGATGCTATGGTGGTAGCTGCTGCCACCAAGAAGGAACTAGCTGATCCTTCAGTGCCTGTTCATCCCCCTAACAAAGAATCTAGGTCTATGGACAGGTATGGGAAGCGGATGTTTTTGTCAGCGACCTTTGCAATGTGTTCGCTGAACTACCTATGCCATTTCACCCGTCTCCAGAGAGACTTGATCAAGGAAGCGAGTGAGATGTTGAAGGATCCTACAGCTGCAGATTTTCAGGACAAAATGAACACCCAGCTGACTACCCTGAATTCGATAGCTAACTCCTCCATGCGCCTCCTCTCATATGCGGCTGATGGAGCGAGTAGAGCCACAGGGACAGGTGTCGCCTTACGCCGGCATGCCTGGATGCGTCTATGCAATTTTGTGGACGCCTTTAAAAGCGTCTTTCACTAATTCCCGTTTGATGGATCATCTCTTTGGTCCTCAAGTGAAAGAAACCTTGACTAGGTGCGAGACGGATGGCAAAACTCTCTCTGCCGTCGAGTCCGTTTTCTACTCCTTCTAGACCTTACCCCAAAGGCCAGAAAAGTGGAAAAATGTGGTTCCACAAACAATCACAAGGGAATTTGTCTGACGCACAGAGTCGGTTCCCATCCAGAGGCAGAGGAGGGAACAATAATGGTAGACGTCGCCCCAGAGGCAGAGGGGGTTCGCAGAACCAGGGCAATCGAGAAACCTTTTCCGATAAGCCCTTTCAGCATCCCTGAGGTGTTGCCCGACTGTCCACCTTCGGAGGCAGTCGGGGGAAGATTGTCACTGTACCCAGAAGCCTGGCTATCCCTGACTCAAGACAAGTGGGTACAGTCCATCATTTCCGAAGGCTATTCCATTCCCTTCGTTCGCATTCCAAACCAATCAAAAAAATCCCTTCCAGATGTTCCACCCGCTCAAAGGGATCTTGCAGCTTTGGAAATTTCCAAGCTGCTTGGCAAAAGAGGAATTCAGGCAGTTCCAGCAGACCAGCAAGGATCCGGAATCCACTCCAGGTTCTTTTAGTTCCAAAGAAAACAGGGGACTGGAGACCAATTTTGGATCTCAGTATCTTGAACAAGTCAGTCAAGAAAACAAGATTTCGTGATGGTCACGCTGCAGTCCATCCTTCCCCTATTGGGAAAGAGAAACTGGATGTGCTCTATAGACCTTCAGGATGCGTGCTATCACATAAAATGAACAGGCGCTCCAGAAGATTCCTCCGCTTCAGGCTGGGAACCAGTCATTTTCAATTCAGGGCCCTGCCCTTTGGTCTCACCACTGCCCCGGTGTTTACCAAATGCATGGCAGTGGTAGCTTCTCACCTGAGACGTCAAGGATTCCAGGTGTTTCCATATTTGGACGACTGGCTCCTCACAGCTCCCACCAAGCATCTTCTTCTAATGGCCAGGAACTACACCTTCGCATTTGTCAAAATTTAGGCATTTCAATAAATTGCGAAAAGTCTGTTTTGTCGCCTTGTACTATTACCTTCATAGGCGCAAATCTAGACACAGTCAACATGTCTGCGAGACTAACAGATCAGAGAATAACAGACATACACAAACTGGTCTCGCTCCTCTTCAGCAGCAACAGAATCAAAGCCAGGTTAGTTCTGAAAGTGTTGGGGATTATGGCGGCTGCCATGCCTCTGCTTCCATTAGCCAGATTCCACATGAGAATCCTTCAATGGATGCTCTTCACACAATGGTCATACCAGCAACTTCCGATGTCCCACACCATTATGATTACGCAAACATGCAGAAATCATCTTCTGTGGTGGATGTCTTCCCTCAGCTCTTCTTGGGAAGACCCTTTGTTCCTTCCTCCGGTTGCTACTCTGACAACGGGCCTCCCTGATCGGGTGGGGGCATTATCAGGGCAGAACTGTCCAGGGCACATGGCAACCAGACGAATGCCACTTGCACATAAATGTTCTAGAGATGAGAGCAGTGCTTTTAGTGTTGCAAGCCCTTCAAGACTCTCTTCCCTTGGAAGCGATAGCACTCCAGACGGACAATATGTCTCTAGTGTGGTACATCAACAACCAAGGTGGAAGCAGGTCCTACCCCTGTGTCGAGAAGCACTCAGACTGTGGCAATGGGCGATTTCTTCTCAGCGGTTTCTGATAGCAACGCACATCCCGGAAGTCCAATCAAATCGCGGACAAGTTGAGCAGAGCTATCCTCATGCCTCACGAGTGGTCTCTGAAAGACTCTGTTGTGAGAGAAATTTTTCTCAAGTGGGGTCAGCCTTGCTGCGACCTTTTTGCTACTCCCCAAAACAGCAAGTGCAGAGATTATTTCACCCTATTCCCTTTACCAGGCCAGCCCAGCAGAGACGCTCTAGTCCAAGTTTGGCCCCGGGGACTTCTGTATGCATTTCCTCCCTTCCCACTAATCTCTCAAGTGATACAGAAAGCTATCGCTCAGAAGGCCTCATTGATCCTCATTGCTCCTTACTGGCCTCAACAGGTTTGGTTCCCCTTTCTACATAATTTTCTGTTGGAGCGACCTTGGCATCTGGACCTAGTTCCAGATCTTTTGATCCATCAGTCGGGTCAGTTTCATCGCTCCCTTCCCTCTCTGAACCTCACTGCTTGGTTCCTCCAATTCCAACCTTAGCCAGGCTTCCTCAAATATCTCACTCTGTTCGAGATATTTTGATAGCTTCCCATAAATCTTCCACTCGAAAGATTTATTTGAGTAAGTGGAAACGTTTCGCCTATTGGGCTCAAGGAAGGGACATAGATCCTTTCACTGCTTCCATCCAAATGGTCCTTGATTTTCTAGCTGAACTCTTCCATGCAGGTTCATCTCCTTCTACTCTTAAAGTTCAATTGGCAGCTATTTCTAACTTTCATGTGGGCATTTCGGAGTCTGCCATAATGTCCCACAAGCTTTGCAAAGCCTTTTTGAAGGGAGTTTTTCTACTCAGACCTCCTATAAGAAATCCTCCTCCACCTTGGGACCTAAATTTAGTTCTTAGTTCTTTGATTCTTCCCCCTTTCGAACCTGCAGCCTCCTGTTCTTTAAAATTGCTATCACGGAAGACTCTCAGCTAGAAGAGTTTCAGAACTTCATGCACTCAGCTGTCGACCTCCTTATCTGTTGTTCCATAAGGACAGGGTATCTTCTGAACCAACCCGTCCTTTTTACCTAAGATAGCCTCGGCGTCTAACCTAAATCAAAGCATTGACCTCCCTGTGTTTTTTCCAGAATATTCTAATAGGTCTGAACAAAAATTGCATTGGCTAGATGTTCATCGTCAGTTAAGGTACTATTTGGATAGAACCAAACAATTCAGAAAATCTGACCAGCTGTTTGTCTCTTATGCAGAAGGCAGAAAGGGACTTTCAGTTTCAAAGGTATCATTATCTAGATGGCTAACATCTCTGATTTCCCTTGTTTATGAAATTAGACACCAAAAGCTGCCTAATAAACCTAAAGCCCATTCCACCAGAGCTTTGGCTACTTCTATAGCCTTCCAAGACAGACTGCCTATTGACACCATTTGTGCAGCGGCTACTTGGGCTACTCCTCACACTTTCATTTCTCATTATAAGTTGGATTTAGCTTCTAGGCATAGAGCTAACTTTGGTTCCACTGTTCTCAAGAGTCTGTTCTGTTAGGCCACCCGGGACAAGGTGCTAGGGACGCGGTCCCATCCAGCAAGAATGAGCGAGATAGACAACTTAACATATAGAAGTTATGTTCTTACCATAACGTTCCATGTTAGTTGTCTTCTTCGCCTTCTTCTTCCACCCTCCTTCCCCTGGCCTGGACAGACCTAGAGGAGTTTGATTGTGACCTCTCTTTCTACCACCTCTTTGCGATAGGTATATGCTCTGCTGTGCATATTTTCCTAGATCAGGCTTAGGTCACCCTTTCTCTTTCCCTTTGTTTATAGAGGTGGACTCTTTTCCAGTTTTTCCTGGTTGTATTATTAGCTGGGCCTGGCTCACAAACGAGATCTGAGGTAATTCACGCCTAGCATTGTGGGATATAGGGGCAGCCTCGAGACGGTGGAACCAACTCTCGAGCTTTTAGAGTGGCCGAGTCGGAGCCGAGGTTGGCTCCGAACCCATCCAGCAAGAATGAAGGCGAGATAGACAACTTAACATCACTTCTTTTTGGTCACATCTCTTACCACCAGCATTGGGGTTCTGATTTCCAGGTTTGATATTAGTGTTTTCTAGTGACTTGTGAAATGTGCCTGTTAAAAATGGTACTATTGCCCTGTGCTGCCCAAACAAGTCTGTAATGTTTAACATTTTTTATTGATGCCGTGCTTTAGCATGTAGGAGGGAACATATATGGTTCCCATGTACTCCAGAGATGAAAGCAAACACCGTGCAGAACTTTATACTATAGCCCATTTCTCTAAGGTTCTGGGGGCCATCCACTCGGAAATAAAGGCCCCACCTGGTAAACTGAGAAGGAGGTGCATGACCATCAAAGGGTATCACTCTATCAACTGCCACATGGTCTGTAATGCATAGGCTATCATCTACAACATGTGTATAGGCCAGCACGGCAGTTTCCATGACTCCCACATATGACACACATGACCTCTAGTAACACTTTGTGAGGGCTGACAGCCCACAAGGGCATCTTGTGGGTGATGCTGGATATGTCTTTTAACCCTGGTTTGTGGCACAAATTAGAAATCCTCATAACCAAACAGTCCACTGTTAAAACCATCCCCTAGCACAAAACAGAAATATTACAGAACATGTGTTTAGGCTGCTGAAGTTACATTTTTGCTCCTGGATACATCCAGTGGTGCCCTGCGGAATGACTCTGCCATGTGTGCATGCTCTGTTACACAATATAACAGTTAGGAAGCAGTTACAGCATGGTAGCCTCTTACCATGACTGCATTTCCCATCTGGTGAACACCCTTACAAAAATAGATATTTCTTTTTTATAATTAAAAAAATAATCTCATGGCCAGCAGGCCCCCTGTGAGTCAGCAGGGACCCCCTCTCATCCAGTGAGCCCTAGGTTACTGCCTTGGTTACCTAGTGCTGGATCCAGTTCTGATAGTAATTTCATATGTCTAAAGTACACAACATTACACTGGTATATGGCACACTTACATTGATACAACCTACTGTGATATGCATAAATGCTACTACAGCTAATGCAGTTTGTACTGTACCCCTTCAGAGAGTTTTGGTCAATATGAATAGATTCACTGAAAAACTGACAGCACTTCTAGCCCTTAAAGTGCATAAGACACAAAAAGCTACCCTTGTACAAGGAAGTAGGTGTAAAAAATACCACATATCTTTTGAAAGCAGATAATCTACTGTAACAATAATTCTCTGAGGTAATGAGCAGGATTCAAACACAAGTTTGTCTTCATAGTGGGATGAGGATCTATAGTTCCTATTTTGCTTCTGTCATGTAGAGCACCCCTTTGGGCACAATGATTATGCCAGTTAGGGCTCATCTCATTATTGGTTCTGGATCACATGATGCCATGCGCACACCTGAGCATCTGAGGTTAGCTCTGCACACACGTAGGAAGGTAAGATAATAGTGGAAAAGGAAATTATCATGCTCCTACCTCTCAAGTGCACCTCATTATGAAGAATGTTCCTCAATTCAAGTTTTAAAGAACCATCAACTTCTCAATTCCACATTGAAAGGGTCTGTCATACATTCAATTGTTTGAATGTTTTTAACTGATACTCATGGTAAATAACACAGAATAATATTAATTCAGCAAAAGAACATTTGATAAGTATAAAATTACATATTAACCATGCTACACAGTTCCTAGATGAAGTTGTTGGTAGGCTTTTTGTAATTGTTATACTGTACATGTTGCCCATTTTTTCAACATTATGAGAGATTGTGTTCCACAGTCAGTAGATGGAAGATTGAGAGGAATAGTCATGCTGTAACTAATCATCTAAAGGTGGAGTCACTGCTGAGCATATATTCTCAGCAGCAAAAAGAGGGATGGAGGACTGCCATGTTTCACACCTTAAAGTGCCATTGGAACTGTAATAATACAGTGATTATATTTTATTATTTTGCCAACAATCACACAAACAAGATTCCTTCCGTGCCCATCACTGCATGAAAGATGGGATATGTGAGAACTGACATTTTTCTTGAGATCTTTGAACATTGGACAGCTTTGACTGGAGAAGGTGAGGGGTAGTGCTCCTTTTAGAGCACAGTGGGGTGTGAGGAGGAGTTCAAGATTCCAAAAGCATTACAGGCAAAGACTCCTGTAGGAGGGCTCTATATCAAGTCACAGTATAAAGCTGATCTCTGGAATAGTTTGATCAAGGCTGTCACCAATGCTTCTGGCACCCCATGAGGGAACCGTGCTGTTATCACTACAGTGACTTGAGTCTCTGCAAGTCTGATCTCCTTGACTAATGGTAGATTGAATCTAGGGCATAATCACCACCTCCGTACAGTAAGTTCATTGGCTCATGGGTTCATAGATGTATACTTTGCTAATGACCATTAGGGACCTTATAAGGCTAGTTGTGCAACCCAAACATGACCTAATTTGATTTACTGACATGCTTCTGTCCATCAGTGGCATAGTCACCAGAGCAGAAGTGAATTTTCAATCCCCCATCCGTTGGTCCAAGTTGTGCTTAAAGTCTGTGTGATCACAGGACATTATGCTTACTCCCTGTATTTTTTTTTGTAAGAAACCTTTATGGGCATTCCAGTTGCTGCATATGTCTGGACAGGTACATACCAAAGGGGGCATTATACTCTGTGATGCATATGATGAGGGTGCGATGACCTCTCTGGTCCTAGATGCCATACCCTTACTTATAAGTTAAACAACACAGAAGGATTTTTCTACTAAGTTGGACACTTGTTGTTTGAAGGTTAGGTTACTATCTACATGAGTACCCAGATCCCTGACTAATAAATCAATTTTTAGAGGTGGTTTATTGATGATGTAGTTACTCAGGGTCCCAAAAGGTGCAATAATGCATTTCCTGTATTCAGTTTTAAGCCATGGTACCAAGTGTTTTTCTATGCTAGACCTTCTTGTTGGATGTTGTCATCCTGGGAGGATTCAATGACTGCTCCCAGTTTGCAGTCATCTGCTAACCTGGTTAGGCAGAGGCCTTTGACATTGCCTTTGACATCCAAGAAGTAGATGCCAAAGAGGGGTGGGCCTTGCATAGAGCCTGTGGGAGTTCACTGGTGCACTGGTAACCAGCCTCTTTGTGGATGTGGTCTCACCGATTCAAACCTCCTTGGTCCTATCAGTGAGCCAGCTAGCTATCCAGCATGTTAGAAAGGGGTTTATACCTAGTTCCTAATTTTGTTGATAATGCCTGAGTGGAGTATTGTATCAAATGTTTTAGCCAGATCTAGGTAGGAGGCAGTATGCACAGTTTTCCCCTTATGCTTCACCTTAGTGACCTTTTCAAAGAAGTCCATCATATTCAGTAAGCATTACCTTTCTTTGACAAAGCCAAACTGGGATGGATCAATTGTCTGGAGGACTCCTATGTCCTTGCTGATAATTTCCATGATAATTCTTTCTATGGCTTTGCAAATAAGACTAATCAGATTAATGGGTCTTTAGCTTCCAGGATCTGTTGAAGGTCCTCCCTTATGAAGGGGGATGACCGTTGCAGGACTCCATTCATGTGACACATAGCCTGTTTTGTGATTATAGCTAAATGATGACTCGAGGGGTCCTGATAAGTCATATTTTAGACTATTCTGAAGGCATCCTGGGATGTTATCAGGGCCCACTAACGCTGTGTTCCTGGCTTTAGTGGGTGCAGCCAGTCCATGCTACCTACTTATAATTGGAAGGGTTATATTTGAGGGTATTTTTTGGGGATGGTTGGGGGTGAGAGGGAGGTAAAATTGGAAATGAATTTGTCTGCTAACAGGTTTGCTATATCGCCATGCTTGGTAAATGTGGCACCATTAACTCCAAGTTCAGCATATTGCTATGTGCTGCCCTTGAGGTACTTGACATAGCTGAAGAAGGCCTTATAGTTATCTTTCACCTGGGAGGCTATTTTAACCTCAAAATTGGCTTTGCTTGACCTAATTATCCCTCTAAGTTGCCTATTTAGTTTGATGAGAGAGTTTTTTATCTTTATGGGAATTATTCTTCCTGGTTTTTGCCATAATTCTTTTCCCTTTTTTTTGTATATCTTGTTTAATTTGGGATGCCACCAGGGAGGTTTGTTTCTGGGCTTATTTCTGGTAGGTATAGTAGCTTCTATGCAGCCATTGACATAGTTGTACAGTTTCTGTGAGCAATTCAGCATAGGCTACTGTGTTCTTGGGGTTTGGAGGGGCACTGACTTTAGACAAGCTCTCACTTAATAAAAGGTAATTTACCTTGGAATAGTTCTTTACCATTACTGGTTTTAATGGGATTTTGATTGCGAAGGAGACAGCTTTATGTCTGGACCTTACCAGGGAGGATGAGACATGGGGTGGGGGGGGTTGCAACTTCCTCCCATATTTGTGAGCACAAGTTCTAATATGCTGGAGCCTCTTGTGAGTGTATTCACTATTTGGTCAAGGATGTTTGTATTTACGAAGTCCAAGAATCTCTGTGCCTGTAGATTTGAGTCCATGTAGGATTCTCAGTCTATACAGGGGTAATTAAATTCTCCCATGTGTAAAGTGTTATGTTGGATGATAAGTGTCTCCAGTAGGTCCAAGTATGCATTGTGAGCTTCTTGGGGCATGAAGGGTGACCTCTAGCTGACAAGGATATGGTACTGGATTTTATCTATGGTGATCAGCATGTGGGGGAACTCCAGCATGTTATCCTGTCTGACCACCGTAGAAGTATGTTTGTTACTGATATATATTGAGAAACCTCCACCTTTGGCCCTTGCCTGTACTGCTGCTGGTCTGAAAGTGTGGAAGGCACTGAAACCTTCCACTGCTGGGGTACTCTGTGCCTCTTTAAACTATGTCTCAGTAACTGCACAGATGTCTACATTCTTGAGTGCGAGGAGGGCTTGGAGGGAGTGATTTTTTTTATTTAGGCTGCTGGCATTGAGCAGCAACAGCTTGAGGTTCATTTGAGTTGATTTTGCTATGCCTTCAGGTTTTCCAATTTGGCACTGCCTAAAAAGGTACTATGGGGTAGACAAAGTTTTAGCGAGTATTCAAAAGCTTAGAGGGGAAAGGCAGAGACCATCCATGGCAAAGCAACATGGTCTGTTAACCATGTCCTCCCCAGCTGACAAATATTGGATCCTCTTAGATTGACACCAGAAAGACAGTTAGCTGTTGAGATCAATCATTATTGCTCAGTGATGGTAATATGCTGCTAAATGCTAGGCTCAGATCAGCTTGAGAAACATTCATGCCCTGTCACTAACCAAATACCCCCTCAATGCATGCTAACATACAAACATGTATTCTGTTGCTTTTTATTTCCTGTCCCTGCAAAGATTGAAAGGCTCAGGGAGATGTATAGGAGCAGACTAGGGCACCTAAGAGTGTGACAGGGTAATTTATAGTGGCTGTTTTAAAAGCAATGTCTGTTTGCATAGTAAGTTGCAGATTTTAAAAATAATTGTGCTTAGCTTTTATACAGCAATACCACATCTGTCAGTACTAGCATAACTTATTGGAATTAGTCTGACTGTGTGATGTTTTTGCATTCCAGCTGGCCAGCATATCCCTCAACTGTCCAGATTTTTACAAAACTCATATTTTTGGTCTGCTCCTCATAAAATATGTGGTTTTCTCACAAGTCATTAAGCACTGAAGTCACTAAATAATAACAGATATTTGAGTTTCAGGTTTTATGTAATTCAGAAAATGCATGTTAATGCAAAACCTGTTATTCTAGCAACTTTCTAAGTTTATAAGAGCCATATTTAAAATATATCACTATTTGTTCACCTTTGACAACCCATTATTTTTGGCTTTGTCCAGATTTTTTGTGCTGAGAAGTTCAGATGTATGCTGGCCAGTGAGAAATAGTAGGGTTTATTATTCTGTCCTGTTGTCTGAGTATAGGCTTTAATGGACTGTATGAATGTATCTAGTCTTTTGTAGGGGAGAGAAAGAAGTATGGTTTAGTTTTAAGTAAACAACAGTGGATATATTTTACTTAAAAACATGATCTGTAGCCAGAAAACTTCAAAAGTCAAAATATTGGAGCTAAAACACCAAGCTTAAAAACAACAAACCTGTCAACAAAATGCTTGGAATTCAAAAAAGATGACTACTTCTATATAAACACAGCATACATTAATACAGTCCAAGAGTAATAATAGTTCTACTAGACAGAGAAAGACAGATAAGTGTTTTGATTTCTTGATCTGATTTGAAATTAATTTTAACAGTCCGTATCTGTTTAGCTAAGGCCTTTATAAGCCTATATTCGTGATTCTGGTACATAGTTGCACTGCATCTTTGCTGTTTAAGTGTTCTAACTGTTATTAAATCATGGATTAATTCCTACTTACTGAGTGTATGTCAGGCTATTTCAGGACTTGCTGTGGCATTGGGGCAGTTCCAAGTCGGTCATCTCAGACCCTGTTGTAGTTGTGCTCTTAAAGATCAAGTGCAATTGGAACACTTACCTTTCTGCTGATTAAAATTTCCCCCAGTTTGTTCATTTGGTGTTCTTATTACCACTGAAGTTTTTTATGGTGGAAAATGAGTAGTTAAAACTGAAGTCTACATTTGCCACATTGTCCCACTCAGTCTCCTCAGGCTAGACTAGCTTCTTCCGGGTCATGTGGTGCAAGATGATGATGCAAATCAGTGGAATGCCTTTCTCCACTACAGGAAGGTTTTTTCATTCTTACTAAACTGGAAAACATGAGAAAGAGCATGCAGAAATGTTATATTATATATATATATATATATATATATATATATATATAGATAGATATTTATTCTCTTTTAACAAAAAAGCAAAGCAGTAACATGATACATTCAGCTACGTGTGCTTTAATTAGCAGTGCACCATCGCAGGCATTTCTGTTTGCAATACGTTGTAGTCTTCTACACCACACGCTCATAGCTCAGTTATAACTGAAGGCATTTCTGATTGCAATACGTTGTAGTCTCTGCAGCCACATGCTCATCGCTCAGTTATGCCTGAAGGCATTTCTGTTTGCAATATGTTGTAGTCTTCTACACCATACGCTTATCTCTCAGTTATCCCTGAAAGTGCAGCATGCCCCCTGATGCTGGTTCTATTATTTGCCCTATCCAGAGCAAAAATTTGAATTTTTAACAAACATTAGCACTTCATGCTTTTTATAGACCAGAAAAATGATCACAACACAAGTATACAAGAAGCAATCACTAGCCTTCATGCTCCTGTGTGAAACTCTCCACTCATTGAAGTCAGCAATCCACGCATGGTACTCACTTCCAGCTAGTTGACTGACAGTTGTCAGAAAACATCAGCTCTAGTGTTTAGTATTTTAAAATGATTTTCCTTATCTTGAACAAACTCATGCAAATCTTATCTTGAAGAAACAGTCGCTGCAAAGTCTGGTTTTAAGTTTGAAAATAAAGGAGTGTATAATGTCCCATAAGGAAGCATTTGCTGTTGTGCTTGATTGGCCATTTGCACTTGATCTTTAAACCCATTATATCTGTTTTTGCTTGTCCCTTATGATAATTTGATAACATAACTCCCTCCCTCCTTCTCCCAGTTTATCAGTTGTTGACAATAAGCACATAAGTATCATTTTGCAAAGTCTATCATATTAAATTACTCGCCAGGCTAAAACAGTTTAATATTGAGTGTACTGATACTGCTTGCAGTAGTTTTAGTATCAAAATAGTGCATTTATTTTTACTATAATTAGTCAACTGGTTCTCGCTGGTGGAGGAAGAAGATTTCCATGCTATTTGTTTTGTACTGAAATTTAAATATGCTGTAGCAAGTTCACTGTAACAATATTCTAAAACCAAACTACAAGGAGTTATCGTTACCCTGCCCTCACAGTCATTCCTGTCAGTATCATGGACCAGCATTTCCCCATAACCTCTCTAGCCAGCATCATTGAGATGGGTATCTTGAGACAGTGTAAGAGTTGTCTCATACTGTCTGACGATCTCAAACAGCATTACACAATGTGTGAGAGATGTACCTACAGTACATAATATCCTTGGAGGCAAAAATTTCACACATGGTAAACTCAGTCACTAAAATCATCAGCAGAACACCACACATATCACCCCCCATGGCCATCACAATACACATAATCCATCACATGTTGAGGTTCTAAAGACTTAACTTGCATAAGCCTCAAAGACCTCCAAAACACTAAACAGGCACAAAGCACACTCAGCATAATAAGCCTACTTCCCCACATAGCACAAGCAGTCCCAAAGTCACAGATGCTGACCCAACCAAACATTCTTGTTATAGGAGACTCCACTGTTAGACATACACATGTGCCTCTTACCAGGCTGAGCAAGGAAAGAGTGACATTTAGTTGCTTGTCTGGTGCCAGGATCTGCCAGATCACACACGTACTCAGCTTCTTGAACAACGAGAACCAGTATGACTCTTTTATAGTTTATGCTGGTGTCAATGAAATGAGGTGTACCTCCATGGATTATATAAAGAGAGACATGATAGAGCTGTCAGTCTATGTGCCCAAGGTAGACATGTGCTTATCCTTCAGCAGCATTCTACCTTCTCCAAGGACGAGGCCAAAATATGAGCAAAAAACTAATTGACGTCGATAATTGGCTTAGTTTTTGATATCATTCAAAGGGGTCCAATATTTGTCAACCTGTGAGCATATGATCTACAGACCACATTGCTTCTCCAGGGATGGCCTGCATCTGTCCTCTCTAGGGTTTCGATTATTGGCAAAGATATTGTCCACCCTCATAGTGCCTTTTTTAGGCAATGTCAACCTGGTAAACCTACCAATATAATGAAACAAGCAAAGGAAAATGTAAAGGTGTTACATTTCAATGCTAACAGACTGAACAAGACACTCTACTCCATACAAGCCTTCTCACCCTGGAACACATTGACGTCTGTGTAGTGACTGAGACATGGTTTAATACAGCAGACAGTACATTGGCTTTGCGGGACTATAATGCCTTCCACACATTTAGACTAGCTACTGCACAATAAAGGATAAAAGGTGGAGGTGTGTCAATCTGCATCCAGAAGAGACTCGCATCAGGGCTGGTAAAGCAGCATAATGCAACAGAGCTTCTTCATGTCCAAATAACCATCAGAAAGGTCTCATGCCATATATTAGCTAGCTATAAAACTCCTTCAATGACAAAATAAAGCCTCAAGGCCTGTCTACAAGAACTAGAATCACTCAGTATTGAACCCAATACCATATTGTTAGGTGATCTAAACTATCCATCTATAGACTGGGAAACCTACACCACCACTAGTGCACAAGCACAGATATTCCTGGACTTTGTCAACTCAAATGCCCTGGAACAATTAGTCAGAGTACCCACTAGGGGGGAATAATGTCTTGGATCTTGTCCTTACTAATATGGGAGGACCTTTTACCATCCCTTGTTTATCTTCATCACTTGTTAGGTCTGATGATAAAGCAGTCTACTTTAAAATAAAACTGAAACCAGATACCCCTTCCATCCAAGGTACCTTTAGAAATTTCTTCAAGACAAACTACCTACTCCAAAGTGTTACACTGGCAAGCTTCAAATCCCCATAAAAATCCAGTTAACTCCACGGAATATGCAGAAATGTACACCACCACACTATATCAGCATGTAAACAGCTGCATAAATGCAGCTGTATGCCGTAGGAACAAGTGCAAGACAAACCTTAAAAACAAACCCACATGGTGGAACCATAATATCAGCAAACTTTATAATAAAAAGGAAAATAATTTTGACCAAATGTAAGAAGAGTAATTCCTAGAATGTTACAGCCCCTGTCACTGAAATAAACAAACAACTCAGGTGCTTAATAAAATCCACCATTCAAAATCTGAGGCTAAAATAGCTACCCAACCCAAAGACAATCACAAGGCACTTTTTTAGTTATGAAACTAACGTAAAACAACGGTCGCTGGTGTCCAAAGGCACAAACACAGTTCTTTTCAAACGCAAGACTCTTCAAAGTCTTAACGGTCTTGATAATAATATTCACCACGCTGGAACAGCAATGTGGAGTAAACTTCTTTTATTAACAGTGAGCGCTTTCGCCATTCGGCTTCTTCAGACTGTTTCACATTAAACAAAATTCAAACACTTGTTTAAATACTAAAATATTTGTTCTCATTGGTTAAAACCTTTATGTGCAAAATTTCCGAATACAACCGGAACTCACTTTGACCTCATAACATAGACATGAGCGTAAGCACTTTCATAAAATCAGTACATAATGTATCCTAGATCCTATGAATTAAATAAAATAAACTCTTAAATATAAAAACATTATTGCCTTCAATCATGGCATTAACAAATTCCAATGGCAAGATTACCGTAGCGACGCACAATGGTATCGCTTTATTTGTGTAACAGCGTAGGCAACGTAACTATGTACTCAAACGCTTAAAGACTGATGTACTACATTAATTGTTAAAATCATTAAATCTTTCATATGCATAATATTAAAACATAGTTAGAACAGCATGTTGGCGTCTCATAGGTGCTACATTACAAACAAAACATGCATAAAAATCACGCTGTTATGTATGCATCAAATATAAAACCTTAATGCGAAATCTGAGGGTAATACATAAAAAACAAATGTGATTTTCATATCACGTTAAAACTGGCCATGTATATAAAATATATATAAGAACATCCGTATACTACGGGTAAAGTAAGCCAGAATTGATGAGTCTAAACAGCAGGAAAACTAGGATACACCTATTAGAAAAAATACTGTGTATATATGATCTAAACAGTTTCACTAACACATGAAAGGAATCTTGATTCCATATGTCTAATATCAAATATGTCTTGATTCATAAAAAATACAGTGCATGCGTAATATAAACAATTTCACTAACGCATAAAAAGTATCTTGATTCAATATGTAAAATGGTACACCTTATGCCATATTATAAAGGCTCAAATTAATTTTCCTGTTACATAACATGATAATTCTTAATAAATATCATATGTTTCTAAAAACATTATATAAGTTCAAACACATATGTCAACGTAGCATGAAAGTCAATGCAGCTATCTTGGAGTGATTTTGTGACATTATTGATTTTATCACTGTTTATACTCCAAGCCGGTGGGGATGGCCGACAATGCTACTCTAAATATTGAATTACCATATGTACCACAGGTGCAGAACTCTCATAATAGAACCGAACAGTTCCAAGCTTATGTGACCAACAGTGAAAACCTGCTACTTGCGTACGAGCCGGTTTTCGGCCCAATAGATGACGCTAACAACAGTGAGGGTTTTGCGAGCTTGTCGGAAGATCTACTTTTGCTAGAAAACGAGACATTTAAACTCAAGAAGTTACAAGTTCAACGGCATTATTTCGAGGCTTGCCTAGAAAAACGCATTATTCCACGTGGATTAAGGATCCTGAAGATGCCTACTTCAGGTGATAGTTTACCGGACTTACTTTTCCAATGGCAAAAGCTCAATATGGAGTTGAGCTACAGTTATATGAAACTATTGATTAATTTTCATATGCCAGAAGAAGAGAGTTTGAGACTGAAAGTAAATAACTTGTTTGATACGATTATGAAAAAGTATGTGAGTATTAACATTGATGCTAAAATAGAAAGAATCATAGACAATGTAATGGTTTTTGAAAGAAGGTTAATAGAACAAAAGAAGAATAAGATTTTGAGGGATGTGAGGGATTTTAGAAATTCAAATGTATTCACATGGCCTAGAGAACGATTTAATGCCAATGAGTACAACAGCAATAACACGCAGATTAAAAGAACTGTTAATAATGAAGGCACAAATGGTGTGCATACAGGGGTTAATGCCCCGAATCGTGTATATGGTCCTACTGGACCAGTTAATAATAGAAATGTCAAGATAAATGTTCCTGTTAGTACAAATGCCAACACAAATGTTCTTGCTAGTACAAGTGATAACAATAGAAGGAATGTCTCTTACACTGAAATTGTGTTTCAAGAAGATGAAGGGAGTAATACCGACAATTTGAATGTAGAGAAAGAAAGCGCAATAGAGTCTAATAGTGTAAATAGATCTTTAACGACAACTCCTCTTGATGTTAACAATCCCAGTATTGCTGATGGAAAAGAGGAAGTAGTCGTGAGAAAGAAAACCATACACACTGATATCCACCACTCAAACCCTATACCTAACACCAGCACTAATACCCCTTTCCCTATAGCACACAAACAGTATACAGGGAGAACGAGATCAATGAGCAGGGGCAGGCAAAAAAGGAAGGGTTCCGGAGGGGAACAGCAAGGGCCCACATTGAAAAGAATGTGGGAGAAGTCGATTCGCTAGTTGTGAATCTCTCTCACAGAGCACTTAGTGTATATGAAGAGGAACTTTTAAATAAGGGCCTTAGTTTTATACCCACCAAAAGAGGTGACATTGTTGATTACATAGTTGACATAAAAATGTTTGTTAGAAACATTCAGTTAAAATTAGAATTCGGTAATACTACTGAAAGACAACCTACAAGTAACTTTAAACCGACTAGCGTATATATACCTCAGTTACACCCCCTCCTTGATGTTTATTCAAGAATGATAGAGAATGATATATACACTTACTTTGAAGATACACAAAATGTCAAATACAAGCACAATTTAAACTACAAGCAGAGACAAGCCCTTAAGGATCTAAGTAATGACAAAAATCTGGTGATTAGACCTGCAGACAAAGGAGGACCCATAGTAGTCATGGTTAGCGTAGACTATGATAGGAGAATGTCTCTCCTTCTGGAAGATTCTTCATCTTATTTAAAAATTAATATAGAAGTTGTTAGGGAGAAGGTCACCCAGATATTTTATACGCTTGATGAATTATTAGCGTCTAATAACATCACTAAGGAGGTATATAATTATTTTAAAATATGTAATCCCCTTATTCCTGTAATACAAGGCCTTCCCAAAGTTCATAAATCACATACAGAACCCCCCCATGAGACCGATTGTATCGGGACAAGGGTGGGTAACTGAACCACTATCGATCTTCATTGAATACCATTTGAGACCAATAGTGAATAATAACTGTTTCATCCTCAAAGATAGTAAACAGTTTTTGTTGGATTTATACTCTTATACCAAACTTTTGGATGACAATGCGTCTTATCTATTGGTAACATTAGATGTAGTGAGTCTTTTCACTGTCATCCCCAATGACATAGGGATACAATATGTTCAAGATTATTTGAAGAACCATTCTGACTTCACCATAGTGAAAATTGAATTTATTGCATTATTATTAGAAATTGTCCTCTCCAACAACATCTTTATGTTTGGTGAGGAATTTTTTCTGCAAAAGGATGGCGTAGCAATGGGCACGTCATGTGCCAACAGCTACGCCAACCTTGTCATGGCTCAGTGGGAGGAGGTTTTTCTTTTTAAGTCTCAACTTTTTCAGGAACATGTAGGTAATTATCGCAGATTTGTGGATGACCTCTTTTTTATTTGGAGAGGTGACATAGATACACTACTAAGGTTCATAAACAACATGAATAACTCCACAAATTTCTTGAGATTCACTACAACTTATTCATACAACCGGATTTCTTATTTAGATGTAAACATCGACAGGTTGGATAATGGGCTATTAAATACTTCGGTACACAGGAAGTTGTGCCACAGGAACACCATTTTACATAAGGATAGCATGCATCCAAAATATGTTTTTAAGAATGTTATGAAGGGCCAGGTAATAAGGGCCTCCAGATTGAATCCAACAGAGGAAGGTTACGCTAAAGAATTGGTGGAATTAAAAAATAAATTCGAGGAGAGGGGCTATGATACAACAACCTTTGAACGTACTACCTTAACTGTTAATGCCATCAGGGAAAACAAGGCTAAACCATATTTTTCCGAACCTCTCCTAGATATGGGGATGAGTGATATACCATTAACTACCAGTGTAAATAGAGCTTCTATGTTATATACAAAAGATTCGATGAATGTAAGACAGATCATGGAAAGACACTGGGACATCTTGTTATTGGATAAGGAAATCAAGGATATAGTGGGATCAAAGTTAAATGTAGTATATAAGAATCAACCTAATCTAAGAAGGTTGCTATGCAAACCCAGGAATCGCTTTAGTACATATAGGCAGATTACACATACCACTAACACAACATCTTGTGGCAAGTGCAATCAGTGTATATACATTGATGACACAACAATATTTACTCATCCTATCTCAAAAAGGACATACAATTTTCATACAAATACGAACTGTAATAGTATGAATATAGTTTATATAGCAGTTTGTGATGTGTGCCCAGCGTTCTATGTTGGTAAAACCAACAGGTCATTGAAGGAACGCATCAGGGAACACACATACCACATTAGGATAGGCTCCATGTTTAACGCCCTAGCCAAACACCATAAAGAACTAGGAATTAGCCATACTTTTAAGTTTTTTATTATTCAGAAGATAGAATCTGATTTGAGAGGTGGAGATATAATTAATTACACTCTCGAAAATGAAATGAAGTGGATTATCAGACTCAGGGCGGATCAACATCCGGGCTTAAATGACAAGGTTCAAATCAAACCCTTTCTCAGGAAAAGGAAACTGCGGGTACCTAAACATTAGGAGTTTGTTATCAGTTCCTCTTTGTATATACTTCAGACACACAGGTAGTCATGACATACATATCTGTTTATATATTTCACTTTATATGCCTGTTAGTGGACATTAACTCATGCAAGAAATATGACACCTTTCTCTTTTACAGTGAGTAGTGACATGTGTTTTTTAGGTTATCATAGGTTCGTTTTTGTACATATACATTACTTAAACCTTGCCACTACTACTCTTTATAGCTGCATTGACTTTCATGCTACGTTGACATATGTGTTTGAACTTATATAATGTTTTTAGAAACATATGATATTTATTAAGAATTATCATGTTATGTAACAGGAAAATTAATTTGAGCCTTTATAATATGGCATAAGGTGTACCATTTTACATATTGAATCAAGATACTTTTTATGCGTTACTGAAATTGTTTATATTACGCATGCACTGTATTTTTTATGAATCAAGACATATTTGATATTAGACATATGGAATCAAGATTCCTTTCATGTGTTAGTGAAATTGTCTAGATCATATATACACAGTATTTTTTCTAATAGGTGTATCCTAGTTTTCCTGCTGTTTAGACTCATCAATTCTGGCTTACTTTACCCATAGTATACGGATGTTCTTATATATATTTTATATACATGGCCAGTTTTAACGTGATATGAAAATCACATTTGTTTTTTATGTATTACCCTCAGATTTCGCATTAAGGTTTTATATTTGATGCATACATAACAGCGTGATTTTTATGCATGTTTTGTTTGTAATGTAGCACCTATGAGACGCCAACATGCTGTTCTAACTATGTTTTAATATTATGCATATGAAAGATTTAATGATTTTAACAATTAATGTAGTACATCAGTCTTTAAGCGTTTGAGTACATAGTTACGTTGCCTACGCTGTTACACAAATAAAGCGATACCATTGTGCGTCGCTACAGTAATCTTGCCATTGGAATTTGTTAATGCCATGATTGAAGGCAATAATGTTTTTATATTTAAGAGTTTATTTTATTTAATTCATAGGATCTAGGATACATTATGTACTGATTTTATGAAAGTGCTTACGCTCATGTCTATGTTATGAGGTCAAAGTGAGTTCCGGTTGTATTCGGAAATTTTGCACATAAAGGTTTTAACCAATGAGAACAAATATTTTAGTATTTAAACAAGTGTTTGAATTTTGTTTAATGTGAAACAGTCTGAAGAAGCCGAATGGCGAAAGCGCTCACTGTTAATAAAAGAAGTTTACTCCACATTGCTGTTCCAGCGTGGTGAATATTATTATCAAGACCGTTAAGACTTTGAAGAGTCTTGCATTTGAAAAGAACTGTGTTTGTGCCTTTGGACACCAGCGACCATTGTTTTACGTTAGTTTCATTCATTTTTACAGCTGGTGTTACACCCCATATCTTGGAGTGATTTTGTGACATTATTGACTTTTTTAGTTATGTTTTTAATTTAAAAGGACAATGCAGCAATGCGCTAAGCTGATTGTGAACATTTTTACCTGCAATGAGGATAAAGATATAGCAAACCTACTGGCAGATACATTTAGCTCTAACTTTACCCATTCCTCCCCTCCATCTGTGCCTCAAGAGATACCTGAAAGTGGCTCAAGTCCAACTATCACACAAGACCAAGTTCTAAAGTGCTATCAAAAGCTAAAAATACTGCACAGATTGGTACTGATAATATTTATTTATTTAATATTTGTTTACTGGGAAAGTCCAACTGGGACAGAGTCCATTTTCAGTGGAGGCCTTGGGAGAAATGCTCCAAACACGTCTCTGGAATGTGGCAGGAAACCAGAGCATGCAGAGGAAACCCACATGAATACAGAGAGGACATGCAGGCTCCACACAGAAGGCACCCCAGCCGACAATCAAATTGAAGAACTTCTTGCTGTGAGGTAACAATGCTAACCACTGCATCTTAAATAGAATGAAGAAGCATGACTTAGCCACAGCCCTAACAATACTGTTCAAACTTGGCCTCCATACATGTTTCATACCAAGTGAATGGAGAACAGCTACAATCCTTCGCCTACATAAGGGAGGATCTTCCACAGACCCAGGCAATTACAGATCCATAAATCTGACCAACATCATATGCAAAGCCATAGAAAGATCTGTCAAGGAATTAATCAGTCAGAACATAGGGAACCTCTAGACACTGAATCTGTCTGTTTGGATTTATTAAGGGCAGATCATGCTTACTCAATCTGGTGTTTTTTTAAAAAAGTCACCAAAGCAATGGATGAAGGCAAAACTGCACATATCACATACCTCAACCTGGCCAAAGCTTTTGACAGAATTCCCCAACTCAGGCATAATAGAAAAGCTAAATAAAATGGGAATAAACACATATATCACCCACTTGATTGCCAACTGTCTCACAGATATGAAGCTGATAATCAAAATAGGGAAAGTTACCTCCACAACGAGACCACTAACTAGTGGATTCCCACAGGGTTCTGTGCTGGGACCTCTAGTTTTCTGAAGTGAAAGCCAATACTAAGGGACTCTGGCTGACTAAGTCTGCAGATGACTGCAAGCTATAACAGTCATTGAATCCCCAAATGACTTAGGCATCCTGCAGGAAGGTTTGCCCCAAATAAATAACAGGTGCCAAATCATGGTCTGAAACTAAATGCCAAGAACTGCATATCGTATCCTTTGGAAAGTCATCTACCCCAGACAACTACCACATTAATAATACGCCCCCAAGAATTGACCTAGTTTTTTGGGATTCAAGAACTTATGTGGACAGTAACCTAACTTTTGACCAACATGTGCCTATTTTTGTAAAAAAAGGCTTTCTATACTGGACAGCTTATAAACAAAGGATTGTGTCTAGATCTAGGGATGTCATTGTACCCCTTCACTTAGCCATTAGGCCAATCACTGAATATAATGCCCCCTTTGGCATGTTTCTGTCCAGACACATGCAACAACTGAAACACCCTCAGAGATACCTTACAAGGCATAAACAACATGTCCTATGTGGACCGGCTCAAAGCCCTGTCACTATACTCTGTCCTCTACAGACCGCTAAAAGGTGACCTGGGTCTGGCATACAAGGCATGCTCTGACCCATTATTGATGGAGTTACTGAACAATAGCAAGTCAAATGGCATCAGAAATACTCAATCTAGGGATCTAAACCTCTCCTGCAACATCAACAGAACAGTTTGGAGCGACGGGTATATCTCACAGAAGATACTACTGTGTGGAACAGACATCTCATCCACATAAAACGAAGTCCATCCCTCTCTGTTTTCAAGTGCAACTTAGTTCTATGTATGGGAAACAAAAGTTTACCCTAGGACTGCCCCCTGTACCACTAATGGAGAGATGCAGCTCCTAAATGCTTTATCCCATGCATGAGTCCCCTCATATTATTGATGGTATAATCTCACTTATCCTCATTAAGAGTAATATATAATTATTGACCATGGAATGGATAGGGATACTTTATAACCAAATAGGAAAGTTTATTTTGATCACAGAAACAAAAATTGGACACGCTTAAAATGGCCTTCAAAAGGGCATCTAGCTTAATATTTACTTATGAACATATGAACTTATTAAAGTGTGTTGTAGTTTGTATAGTCAGTAGTCAGAAAGCTCACTGGCCATTCATGGTGTCTGAATGAGCATTAATCCAACCACTACAACTTGAGGAGATCTAATGTTGAACAAAAATGGTTCTCTGGAAAAAAAAGAACATTCTTGGCTAGCAATCCGCAAAACATATTCTGTTGCATGGTGATCAAACTGGATCAAACATTTGTTTCTGGTTTATGAGAGGTAAATCTATGAACTAGACCGTAACTGATTACATATTTCAAGGGGAAGTGGTGGTAGGGTGATTATAATTCCTACCTGTGACATACTAGAAAAAAGAAATTTCCATTTAGTCAAAAAGCAAGACTGGTGAATGATGAATCTTGTTTTAAGGCAGAGCACAGTGTAGCATGCAATGATCAGTTCAAAAAATCAAGAAACTGTTAAAACTTTCGGCATTTTTTTAGTTGTGACAAGTCTAAATTGTGAATGGTATGAGCTCTGTTGACTCTGAAGGAATTCCCATGACACAGCTATTTATTTATTCATTTAGCTATATGCCTGTCTGTCTATCTATCTATTTGTGTCTGCTTGCTTGTTTGTTACCCAAGTAGGTGAGCTGATCCAAAAACCTTTTCTAGTCACAACCCAAGCCAAAGTGGCAGTGACAATACAGCAAAATATTAAAATAAACTAAGATAATACACTGAGAACAAACAAAAAAAGCATAATGATACAATTAGGATATCATCAAGAAAAGAGAAAATATAGCATATAATCATAAGTATTAAAAATGGAATTCAATGTGAAAAAGCTCCTTACACTACCAGGAACAAGGAAAACTTGTTTGTCCCCTGGTGAAATCCTAAGTACTCTCGGATGCCTCTGGTAACCAGTTTGCAGTAGTTTTCAAGAATGAACCAAAGCAGAAGAAAGTCTTGGGTGATACGAGAACAATAAATGTAAAAACTTAATGAAGATAAAGGCACCACAGTTAGGAGAAAGGCAGATGATGAGGAGTGGGAAATGGAGAAAGAACACAAATAATAAAATAATATGAACTTAAAAAATAACATAAAAAGGTTAGACACTGTATGGTTGAGTAAATATTGAGAAAAGTGAATCTGTTATGAGAGGAAAGCCTTCGCCGTATAACAGTCCCATGTGGGTAATGGGATTAAGTACTCGGCTGGTATTGCCAAAGTCAGTAAAAATTATTTTCGCTGTATGCTGAGGATAAGATCCTTATTATTATCATAAAGACATTTAAATGTGAATGTATTATGTACTGAACTGGCTAAGGGCAATGAGCTGGGCTGCTTGACTCAGTTGCTGGCAGGTCAGTGTTTACCTTTGTTAATAAAACAAATAATCTATACAGCAAAGATTAAGAACAGAAAAGCCATCTGCTATTATGGGAAAGGAACATGATGTTATCCCTACAATCATGTTAATAGGCATTGATTCTGACTATATGGAACACTGACTACATTGCATGATGACACAATGTAAAAAACTGTGAAAAACATGGCAGGCATAGAGATGTTCCCAGAAGAGCTTATATCTTCAGTGCAGACTAGGACCACAGTTACATCAGAGGAGCAGCTGGTTGACAATCCCTGAATCACAGCCATGGGAAAAAGACTGCAGTAAAGTTCTTCAGGTTGGACAGCTGCGTAGTGACAAATTATTTGACTGTGGTTAAATCAGGGAAGAACTGAATGAGAGTGCATCCGAGTGCAAATGACAGGTAGAAGAATGCAATGAACTTGGAAGAAAAGGTGGATAAGATAAAAAAATGCAGAACTAGATAAGGCACAGCTCTCTGATCTCACGAAGGAAGGCCTGATGTACTAGTCACAAGGAGCTCCATTTCTTCAAGGTTGGAAAGAGCCAGAGTGCTGGAAAAGCAGGTTATTGTTGTACAGACAGTGAACTCCTATTGGGTAACTGGAGAAAGAAGTCACATAGCAGCTGTAGTCTCAACAGCCTACCTTAAGTCACGTCTGCTCAAAATCTATGATATAGCTAACAAAACATACAGAAAGAAAACTAATGCTAAAATCTATTGACCCAGTACTACAAAATATGTTATTGTATACTGTAAAAGTTGTGAGCAGTATGAAAAAGTAAATACAACTTGATACATGGTCAACACTTTCCTGAAATCTTTACCTATTGTAGTTTATCACATAAGAACAATTGTTGATGCTGTCAGTCTGTGGAGCACCTGGATTATGACGTGCAGAAGAGGGTGATCACTGTACTAATGCCAAAAAGAGTTCTAGGCAGCTTATTACAGGGCTATACTCCTTCTTTTACCAGTTACAAAAATATCTGAAAAATGGAAGAATGGTCATCTTCATATATGTCACATTCAGAAGGATTTCATCTTGTGAATGTCAGCATGGCATAAGATTAGGTTAGTGGACATATTGTTGTACTTGTTCTGTTGTCAGATTTTTTAAGTATCAGTGATAGATTGTATATCACTGCTTCATGTTTGGGTATAACAAAGGATTTTGATAAATCTGATCATATGCAGATCCTGCTGGCATTTAAGGATCTGTATTGTACAAAAGTATCAGCAATGTTGTCTGAAGCTTTTAACTTACATAAACATACTCCATACGGGCCAACACTAGGCCCAGTCCTTTGTTTTTATTCATATTTGTGAATACACTTCATTCTGTTTATGTTAAATTGGCACCATGCAGAGATAATAAGATGATCGACTTGTATCTAGACAAATGATGGTCTCTTGTATAAGACATTTATTGACCCTTGGTTGAACAGCTTAGTATCACTAGGCTAGTAGCCTCTTTTTAGGGGAGACCCGAGGTGGTATTTATAGGACTAGGAGAACTTTGGCCAAGGTATCAGAGAACTTCTCCTACTCACTATGGTAATTGCTATGACTGATATCACCAAAAATGAGCACTCATCTCAGTCCATGCACAGTGGCGGCTGGAAGGATGGTGCACAACATAGAAACTGGAAGTGAGGGAGTAGAGGGGAATGCCAGCTCAAGAGATGACATATCAGTGGTGGAGGTGGGTCTGGAGATTATTTTACAGCAAAAACTGTTTGTGGAATCGAAAAGTGGCACAGAGGAGTGTGTCATTACAACCTTTCAATTGGAAGGGTTGCAGGATGATATATTGAATGAAATGATAAACCAAAGTGAAGCCAAGAATGCCAGTAAAATGTCATGGGGAGATATAATGTAGAATATAAGAGAGGAGAAGACAGCAGAAATTGTAGAGGAGAACAAGGAAAAATAAAAGAGAACATATACGGAGACAGTGACTAGCACACTAGAAGAAAAGAAGGATAAACTGGACAACCAAAACAAAAAGAAATTAGTGGTGAGACTACAAAATAAATGTGAAGTAGCATTGAACAGATATGAGGTATGGGACAATGTTATTTTACCTCTGGGTATTAAAATACAAGAGGTAAAAATATTTATACTTATAAATAAAGAAACATTTTGTAACGTTACTTTTGAGACTGTGCAAAGCAAGAAAAACTTTATCAGTGAGTCTAAGAAAAAGAAAAATGAAAATCCATAGCATTAATATAGCAATAACCCACACCTGGGTATGGGTAATGCTGGATTTACCCACGGTTGGTGTGGTTTGGTCACATGGGCGAAGCTCGAGTGGCCAAACAAAGACAACCATGGGTAAATCCAGCATTACCCACACCCAGAAGTGGGTTATTGCTATTATACAATGACATTATTTAAGAAAAAAAATACTTGCTTTTCTTAAATAATGGCATTGTATAATGCCTCCTTGCTGCCCTTCCACAGCTGTCTGGTATTCTGCAGCAGTTCTGATGTACTGCGCATGCGTATGCTTATGCAGTACATCAGAGCTGTGGGTAGAAGCAACGGACAAAGCAAGATCTCCGTTGTTTTTTACAAAGTGTCTTGCTATGTTAAAGGAGTTTAACATAGTGAGACAGCTTTAAAAAAAGCAACGGAGAAAGGAAGATCTCTGTTACTTTTTTAAAGCTGTCTCGCTATGTTAAACTCCTTTAACAAAGTGAGACAGTGTCTAAAAAACACAGAGGTCTTCTTTTCTTCATTGTAAAAAGACTTATACTAATGGAAAATGTCTGCTGGACCAGACCTTTTTCCATTAGTATAATGACCAATCAGCGTGCACGTTTTGGAATATTAATGGGTGGGTTGTTGTATAATATGTGAAAAAGTTTTATACACAACTCCATAAGACAGATAGAAAGAGAGTTTAAAAAGGGATTTGAAGGACATTTGTAAGGAATTATTGGACTTTGTAAAGGTGTATGATGAAAGAGGTTTATGGACTGGGGGATGGGACAGCAATGTTCATTTGAAAAAGGAAAATGACAAGATTATACATATAAGTGTTATAAATGCTGAAGGAAACTGAGGTTTGGTAAAGTACTGGGTCAAATAAGAACATCTAATAATTGTGAAAAAACATGTTACTTTTGTGGGAAAATTGGGCATGGGGCATAAAATTCTGAGCTGAAGTGTTATAAATGTAAACAAAGAGGACATTTGGCAATGGACTGCAAAGAAAGAAAGTGAAAAAAACTGAAGAGAGTAAAGAAGCAGAAAAAAAAGATAAATTAAAACAAAACGAAGAAATGAAAGTGACAAAAAAGAAGGAAGTCTGTGAAAAAAACATATAGATATGAAAGAAATTTCAGAATTTAGTGATGAAGAATATATAAAATGGACAGTAGTTAAAAAGAAAACGTATATAGGCAAAAATAAAGATAGAAAAGGAAAGTTCAATGGTTTAAATATAAAAGATAGGAAGAAAGGGGATGGATACAAAGAAAAAAAGAGAGGAGGGGAGAAAAATAAATAATACTTGAGAAATTAAAAAAGGGGTAAGAAATAATATAAGAATACTATCAGTAAATGTAAATAGTCTTATAGATCTGACAAGGAGAAAATGAATAATAAAATGGTGTATGAATTGTAACACAGATATAATTTCTTTGGAATGATTGTTACTGTTGAAGTGATATAACAACCTCGTGCAAAATGGGAAAAAGGGCTTGAGGATAGATGGATATAATTACACTGGAAGACATAAGATTTCTAACAAAACAATAAAGGTTATAGAGAATTTATGGAATGGAAATATAATATGGAATTTAAAAAATGAACATTGTTCTGGGGATTGCAATTTTATGCAGAAGAACAATTAAGATATTAGACAAGATTTTAGTTAGAATGTTGTGGAAATTAGATGGCAAGAAAAAGTCTATAGAATTATAGCAGTATACAATTATGTAATAAAGAAAGAGAAAACTTATTTCAACAAATGTTAGATTATGAAACACATCAGTTACAGTTCAGGAAACACAGCAGTCACAATTTAAAATATGCTGACAACTAGTAACCAAAACTCACAAACTGAATAGCACCAACAAAACAGTTTTTTCAATGCTGCTCCGGCACAATGAAGGCTGTCCTGTTTACCCAGCAAAACGATCAATCCTTTGACACTCCTGTGATTATATGTGTTTCACAGTAAAACTCTCTTAGTTTAAATTTATTTCGGTGGTTGGAGTGTCAAAGGATTGATCGTTTTGCTGGGTAAACAGGACAGCCTTCATTGTGCCGGAGCAGCGTTGAAAAAACAATTTAAAATATCCAAAACCAAAGTAGGCAGCTAAAATGTCCAAAACCAAAGTAGGCAGCAAACAACAGGCAGCAGGAAAATAAATCCAAATTTAATGCATATACAAACTGGTAAGCACTTTCACTATGGAATCATAGCTTCTTCAGACCCTGGATTTATTTTACCTGCTGCTGTTGTTTGCTGCCTACTTTGGTTTTGTATATTTTAGCTGCCTACTTTGGTTTTGGATATTTTAAATTGTGACTGCTGTGTTTCCATACTTGGATTTATTTCACCTGCTGCCTGCTGTTTGCTGCCTATGTTACCTGTGGATACTTTGGGGTCTACTTTATGTGCTCGAAGTCTGAGAATATCAAATACGATATTCCTGACACGAGTACATCAAAAGCGAAAACATCGAAAATGTAAACGGAAATCTCAGTAGGTGGAGATTTCTGTTTACTTCAATGTAGTTTGATCTTGGAGTTGGTATATTTAAGTAGCGGGGGGTGTGGGGGGTGCAGCCCCCACATGGGGGGTCTATGGGGGCTTGCCCCCCTGCCTACACTACTTTAAATTATTTTTTTGTGTGTATTTTTTTTTTTGGACTTTGATTGTTTCATAGTTCGATGCATATCGTTCGATCCATATGCATTCGAGCTATGAAACTTTCGAGGTCCTAAAGTAGACACGATACTTTGAACTGTGATGGCTGTGTTTCCACACTGGTGCTTTTTTCTGCACTTAGTTTTGATTTCTGGCTACTCGTGGTTTGTCTTATGGTGGAATTTTTGTGTTTTACATTTTAAATGTTAGATTATGTCACACTGAACATGACTATAATAATAACAGGGGGTTTCAACTGTGATTTAAATCTGTGTGTTCTGCACAGTCAGGAATCAACATCATTTTCTGTTTAATTAGCCCCATAATATGCTGCTGATACTTTAACATATGAAACTGACAATTTAAAGCCCTAATGGCCAGAGTAGCAGAGGTGTATACCTTCTTACCCCATCTGTCTAAAGTCCTAGAATCCCTGTCAGAAGGGGTAGGATTCTTGGCAGTAGTAGCCTTAATGCCTTTTGGTCCTTGGGAAATGGTCTCTGGATCTGCAATAGGATTTTTGAAAAGAAATTTGTGAGAGTCAGGTACTCTATAGTACCTGTCAGGTTTCCTGGGAGCTGGAGGCAAAGTATTCAGGGTAAGGCTGGATTTCAAGAAAACATCATCTACAATCTCCAGAACAGGAGGGATAGCTAGAGGCTTGTGCTGAGGCAGGTTTAAAAATTCCCTGAGTCTCTTTTTGGACTGAGAGTAGTCCAGCTTTCCCAGAGGAAATGCTCCCTAATGGTATGCAGGGTTTCACCAAAAGAAAAATCTTCTGAAGGGGAAGCAGAGGGAATGGAATCCTCTGCATCAGAATCCTCATAGGTAGATAAGGGTATGTCCTGGTAGTCAGAAGGAACAGAGATATCAGATTCCTGATCAGAAGAATCAGAAGGAAAATCAGTTCTAGGTCTCTTTGAGGGGGAAGGCTGGCTTCCCCTAATTAAGGTAATAAGGTCTTCAACCATTCTAATCATTTGTTTTTGAGGCCTGTGGGCCTGAGAATGCACTTTGGTCATCGGTTTCCTAGGCGTAGTGTGAACTTTAGGCCTGAGAAATTCAGTATTTCTGGCTTGAAACAAAGTCATCGGTTTAATATGAAAATTGGTAGGCCTGAATACACCCTCAGAAGTTGGTGCCTGCACAGCGCCTCCGGACCCATCCAAAGTAGAGACATCCGCAGGTTCCATAGTCGAAGAAGCATCTCGTGGCATACCGGACTCCGAATGGGTCTCAGTAGACGCCTGCGAATCTGCAGAATCGGGTATCAGGGACTGCAAAAGCACCTCACTGAATACCGGCAGACTGGCGACTAGCTTAATGGTAGCATTGCCGGCAGTTTTGGACCTATGTGATCTGTCGCTGTCTTTATCCTTACGTTTTTTCAGAAGATCGGTAGTCGGATGGCTTACCGATGCCATTTCGGAGTACGGAGATTAAACATGAAAGTATTTAGCTACAAAAATTGCCTGACAATGGATAGTTCAGGCACTGAACAAGGCACAAAACTGACAGCAAGGGATGTCGTGGTCTGGGCCTAAACAGGTGACACAATAAAAAGGAAAATCTCTATGAGGTATTTGCTTTCCACAGAAACTAAAGAGAAACTAAAAAGAAAAAGAGAAAATATAAAAAAATGAAAGAAATAATGAAATGTAGAAAGTTATTTTTTGGAAGAAAAAGCATCAACATATAAAAGAAATATGTTTAGAATAGAGATTGATTATAACATCAGAAAGGATAAATATAATAGAAGAAGAAGTAGTAAGAAAAGAATTGTCAGATCATCTAGCAACATAGATACAGACTGAAGAAAGTAAAGAATATATTAAAATAGAAAAGGGAATAAAAAGAATAAACAAAAAGGAATAGAATATAGAAGGTAATGGAAAAGAACATTTAACAATGGCACCACTTTATAAAATTGAACTGAGTGGTAGACAGCATTTAAGAATAAATATAAGGAAAGGTACTTATATTCAGAAAAGAAAAGAAGAAAAGGAGTAAAAGAGAAATATGCAGATGCCTATGGTGAAGCTTTTGAAATGTAGAAAATAATAACATAAAATTCTATGGAAAAGAAAAAGAAATATATGAAAGAAATCAAGGGAAAATTAAACATTTATTATTTAAATAAAAATATTTACTACAAGGAAAAAAGAAGTGGCATCACCATATTTAGGGGGAAAAGTAAAAGAAAAAATAGTGTAATAAGACAAATGAAGTCTACATTGGAAAAGTTAAAAAAAACGCATGCACAAATAATGGAAACACATATAGAATATATAGAAGAAATGTATAAAAAGAAAGGAAGGAGATAAATTCAAAATGACTGGCAAGTTAAACGATTTACAGTTTTAAGTATTAAGAATTTGAAAAGAAGATTACTGTAAATGAATTAGAAAAAGTAATTAAACAAGTTAACATAGATTCAATGGTGGGTCCAGATGGGATTAGTTATGAGATGTATAAAAAATTAATGTATTGGCAAAAGACCTATTTTGTAAAAGTTTTGAATGGATGGATGGAAGAGGTTGGTAAAAGGACAATGGGGAAAGCTGATAAGAAGTATAAAAGAATTATGTTTATTGTAGAAAACATATACATTTTCATATAAAAAGAAAACAAATTTGATTAATGCTGTGCAGATAAGTAAGATAGCATACTTAGTAAGTGTCTTTATTATTCCAAAAATGTATGAAAAGGATGTAATGGAAATATTTTGTTCTTTCCTATGGGGATCTAGGTTGAACCCCTTCAAAAGAGGAGCATTATACATGAATAAAGAAGACGCTGATTTGGGTTTAAGAAATCCAGTAGTATTTGGAGCATCTTTGAATTTATATAATCTTTGAATTTATATAGTTAATATGGATGAAAGATAAAGAGAAATTGGTGGGAAAAATAATCATAAATATGAAGAAATATGGGAAGAATTTAGATCTAATAACAGGAAAAAAGAAACATTATCATGATGAAATGTAAAGTATCAAAAAAGTAGATAAAGACTGATAAGATAAATTAGGTATAAATAAACTTCCTGTGAAAAGTAAAAGAATAAGAACATTATGGAAGAAATTATGCAAAGAAGATTTTTTGAAAATAAAAAAGAAAATGAAATAAATATGGATATGATAACACAGGGATATTATAAGAATATTAAAAAAGAGAATAATATAAAAATAGAAAACATATTTTATCTTACATGGGTTATTTGGAAGGAAAGACTGAATAAGATTATGTTTAATGGGAAGCATGTTTTTCCAGCAGTAATAAAAAAAATAAAGTGGTGGTTATGGAAAAAGGAGTGGGGGTCAAGTAAAGAAAATAATGTTGGTTTTACCTTATTGTGATTGCTGCACAAAATGAAAATATTTAATTATGTACACATGTAAATATGAATATCTGTAATACTTATGTAAATAGAATATAAAGAATATGCAAACATGTAATACTTATGTAAATAGACTATAAATAAATAACCCCATCTCTTTTTGATTGGTGGTGTAGGATCTTTTACTTCTGCCTATGCTTGTAACAACTCAGGCAGATGGAGTCTTGGTTTAACATCTCATCTAATACATGACACATTCAGGAGAGTAGTCCCCACCCACCCAAACAAACTATACTGTATTGTCAGCAATCCATCTACCTAGTGTGGGAATAGAACCCATATCTTTCTGTGCCAGAGGCAAGGGTAGTACATGTTGTGCCACTGATGCTGCGATATAGAGAGAGTGTGACTTTCTACAGGTTTGGACTGATCATGTTAACATGGTTTTAACATAAAATAAAAAAAAATGATATGAACAAGAAATTATGGTGATTAAGAGAAACCATCTACATATCTGGGGAAACTCTGATTATAAATTTAACTTAATAGTCTTATATAAAGAAATGAAGAAGACTGTATTTCCTAGGTTATCTGAATCATTTAAGGGGTCTACTTTTATTTGTTGAAGACTCGTTTCTTCTACAAACAAAAGTACAACCCCAGTTATGCGAAAGTACACTTTTGCAAATACTGATTTACCAAACCATTAATAAAAAAAAATGACACACTGCAGCAGCAAAGTGTTCTACATTAATAGTCTTATATAAAGAAATGAAGAAGACTGTATTTCCTAGGTTATCTGAATCATTTTATTTGTTGAAGACTCGTTTCTTCTACAAACAAAAGTACAACTACACTTTTGCAAATACTGATTTACCAAACCATTAATAAAAAAAAATGACACACTGCAGCAGCAAAATGTTCTACAGTGGGAATATACCTGTTTCCCCACTGTAGTGAGAACTTGGAGCTAGTATATATAAAGAAGCAGGGGTGTGGGAGGCACAGCCCCCTACATGGTGGATACAGGGGGACTTGCCCCCCTGCAAAATTGCCTTTGTAGTGTGTCATTTTTATTTTTATTACTGGTTTTGGTGAATCAGTATTCATGAAAGTGCACTTTTGTTTAAGTGCACTTTCGCGTAACTTGGGTCTTTTGTCTGTCGAAGAAACGAGCCTTCAACAAATAAAAGCAGACCCCATTTAAGATAGCATCTTCTTCAGGAGTTTTAAGAAAGGTCTTGAAAATAGTACTTCTTTTGTCAGTAATGAACTATTGCACTTTACGCTGTTCCACTATTTAGTCTGTAATACAAATATAGTGAACAAATTAAATGGCACTTATTTATTTTATGTTTTCTTATTATGTACACCATTCCATTTGACTTAAATGTAATGCACTTTCCTTATTTGTTAGTTACTAACTAGATTTCTGGATTATAATGTGAAACAATTTATATCAGTTCCTCATGAAAAAAAATGTTTCAGTGTCAGTCTTAAAATATATATCTTTATATGGTTTTCATTTTTGTTCTGCAGGCATAAGAATCTGACTACATGCCTTTGTGTTTAGAATACCTTAAAATGGAAAGCCATTGAATGTCAAATTAATGAATACTGTTTTATTCCAGCATTTTAAGAAGAAATATGTTAAGATGCTGTTTCAGTAGACCAGTTATGACTACCATAATTATTCTTTTATTATGCCTAATTTAGTTTATTTGCCTGGTTTATTACATGTTAAATCTTTTAGTGTATCTAATATGCATAACATGTACATGCTGTCTTGAAAATGAGCCTGTAAATTACTGATTTCTCAAGTATAAAATAAAATGAAAATGAAATGAAATGCTTCTAGTTACAGTGAGGCTGTGGCGTTATCTAACAAAGCAAAAAGTAGTCAATATCTTACTGGGATTATTTATTAGATCTGGTTTTCTAAGAAACAGCTTAATAGGCAGACGTACCAGCTTCAAGTCTGATCTTTCTATGTATTTGTGGAAGTGCAGACTGAGGTAAATGAAAATTACACCTTAACTTCTACAAGGTAATGGGTTGGTAAAAAACTGCATTTCTAATGTTAAAACTTTAAGAATATTGCCAATTCCATTTGGGAGGGTCAAAGTGTCACACACTTTGCTTATACATAAAGAAGTACCTTAAGAATCTAGTGAGTTCTTACCCTTCACCCATGCAATGCAAACTGACATAAAAAGAAACCAACGCTGCAGCAGCTGCCTCGGGATTCTGCAGTAGTGGGCTGTTGTATTGTCCTACTGAGTGTGTATAGCCTGTCTTGTGACAGTTAACTGCCACCCATACCTAGATGGAGGTCATCAAGATAAAGTTATTAATTAAAAAAAAATCTCTCCTCAGTTAAATGGCTATAACCAGGCACTCATCTTGTATCTGATTCCAGCAACTAGGTGGCAACCATAGCAAAACAACATTTTTTTATTCTACAAGTAGTGCTGAAAGCAGCTTCTTCTAAGTCCCTGCCATGCATACAGTTGAGGTCATGGTTCTACTATTATCACATTGTTAATGTCAGTGTTGCTTTCCCTGTGTTTGTATGGCTTTTCTCTGGACACTGGTTTCTTCCCAAAGAGGAGTAGTAGGTGTCTGCATGATTCAAATGAAAAGCCTGGAAATCTACTTCCCTTTCAAGTTGTCTGGTAAACCCTGTGGACAGAGTTGGTTGTTCATGTCATTGTTAGCAGAGTCAGATGTGACTCATCAGCAGTGAATGTTGGATGGAAGTCAGATTGCTAATCTGCAGAAAAATAAAACAG
Source organism: Protopterus annectens (assembly GCF_019279795.1). NCBI lineage: Eukaryota > Metazoa > Chordata > Ceratodontiformes > Protopteridae > Protopterus > Protopterus annectens. The sequence goes on along the minus strand of NC_056739.1, from coordinate 1,529,137,816 downwards.
TTAAATGCCTTAACTAATTGAATATCTTTACTCTTTTCAGTGTCAAAATGGTGCTGCAAAGATTGAACCTCTGCTTTGATTGCTACCAAGTTTCTGTCATATTTTCTCAAAAATCAGTGATGCTGGTACTGTTTCCTGTAAAATGGATGGAACCTGTGTCAAATGTACAGCAGTTGATATGTGAAAGAAGGCCATGAATATGTTAAGGAATCCTGTTGGCTCACTAATTTTAAAAGTATTTTAGCTATTTTGTCTGAATTTTAGAGCTTTACTGCTTCAAATATGATTTCTGGTGTTTTGAACTTTTTTCAAACCTATTCATTGCTAGCGACTTAGTCATCAACTTATTATGTTATTTTCATTTACTTAAGTTCAGTGAAGTCTCATTTCATCTCAAAATGATATGAGTCTGTGCTATATGACTGTTCCACACAATTTCCTCTTTTCTGTGGAGACTCAAGAATAGTGCCATCAGCTCATTTTTTCTCAGATTTAAAAGTTTATTGACTATGGAATGCTTACAAAAAACTTCATGACATTGTTGGGCTTCTGGAATTACTGAAGATGCATCACTGTTGAAATTGTTAATGCTGATCCCGTTTGGCTGAAGGAAAGCAATAGGTAATATTATCTAAATGACGGGAATCTGCACAACTGCTAAAATGTCAGAGCTACAGTGACTACAACTATCCTTCTGTGATATTTAAGTGAGACTCAGAGTTAATTCACAAGCATCTAAGCAGGCACATTGAAGTTGATCAGTAAGCAACCATAGCATTTAGAGAAACAGCAGCAACTGCCTAAGAAATATAGTCACATAATATCATACATGAACTTGCCTTATAGGAATTCTAAACACATACGATGCATTATAGTAGCAAAGGTGTGGGATCTGTCATAGACATATGTGAACCATGATTATCCCTGGATATTTTGGAGCTATGATAAAGATTTTTATGTCTTTCTTGGCTTTGAGAAATACTGTTGGATAATAACTAAGGCTGAATAAACATAAAGTGGGTTATGAGTCCAAGGAAAGAAATTATATATTTCCAAGGTTAAGGCTGTAGAGCATAATATCTTTGAGTATGAGCATTGTCTTTTATTGTAAATAGGTCTACATGAGTTCCCAAGAAAGAAGTTATATGGAGGAATTCTGATTTGTCAGGGTAACACCCATGGTTTTGATGGCAGTCGTGGCACGGACCTCTAAGAAGCCTGGCTAAATTGCCCTCAGATATTATTATCAATAAAGAACTCTAAATCATATGGCAATACGATGAGAGAGATAATGACAAAAATACTACATAGTCAAATCATTGTAAGAGGCAGAATGTGCTCCTAAGGCACACACCAATGATGTTTGTAGTTTAACTGCTAACAAGCTTAAGTAAGATATAGAATCAACAATCAGAACTTGTGGTATGCTACTCCTCACAAAAGTTTTAATAAAAAGGGTTATTACCCACAATATCTGGATTCAAAGTACATACAATACAATAGCTAAAAATGGTAACTAAAAGATTGTTGTTGTGTCTTTCGGCTTATCCCGGTTAGGGGTCGCCACAGTGGAACTCTGGTCCGCTAATGTTTGGTAGTGGATTTTTACGTGCTGAGTTACCAGCCCTGACACAAAACCTTCAACGAAGGTACGCTCATTCATGCATGCCTCCACACAGAAGACACTAGTTGAGAATCGAACGGGACAACGTCTTGCTGTGAGGCGACAATGCTACCGCAGCACCACTACCTAAAAGATAATTTTCTGAAATAGTAGTAGATACCAAAATGACAACCAACAATGCATAAGACCCAGATGATGCATGCAGAAACCTCACCTTGAACAGCATTCAATAATCGATACAGTGAGAAAGAGGGCAAGTCGAAATTTATCACAGGTGTGCTGCATTGTCCCTGACAACATACTATTTTGCCAGTATACTTTCTTTCTAAAGAGACATAGTGCTATGTGCCTTTAGCTACATACTTTTCTGCAAAATTAAATCAGTTATTCGGGTTTATATTAGATCACCGACCGCTGAAAGAAGCGAACGGTGATTAATCGACCATATGTAAGCGAAAGCTTACAATCTCGAACTGTCAGAACAGAGATTTTTTTTCCTAGGGAAAAAAATCGCTGTTCCAAAACACATACACACAACACAAGCACTCCAAACATCAGCAATCCACACACATACACCTAAAATCTTACAACTAACCTTACACTAAACTATGCACACACCACTAACTACCCACTTACCTTAACCCAAACCCTAACCCTAACCCTAAGGTTCGTTACTATCGCACACTCACCTCACCCGATCCCTAACCCTAACTCACCTAACCCTCACATCCACACAATCACACACTTACCTGATCCCGACCCGTAACTTTCCACCACAGCGCTGAAAATACCGAAGCAACAAAAACGGACAACCAAATTCTTTCCCTAAGAAAGAATTTGGGTTTCTGTTGCTTCAATATTTTAAGCTTTCGCTCCATAGGGTTCGATATTAGAACATTCAAAGGTTTTAAACCTCGATGTTCTAATATAAACCCCCAGTTATTCATTCACCTATGGATAGGTAAAGTATGCATATTAAAGTACAATGAAAAAGTTAACCTATTTAAGGCACTTATACCTATTAAACCCATCCAGATACAGTGAATTACCTTCCCCGCTTAAGCACTGTTGTAACAGATTAAGAAAAAAATACAGTATGACTGTAATATGAATGTATGTAAATCGCACAGCACAGCAGTTATTTAAGCTATGCAGTTGCTTGTGTGCTATCAAACACTATGTATGGTGAGCAAGATTCTGTGTATTTTATTTCAGCAAATTAAAAGAAAAGTAAACAAAACTATAATCAGCAGCTTGTAGTATACAAAGCAGAGTCAGAGCTTCATGAGAGCAAACAAATTATCCGTTCACATATGCTTTATTATTAGTGTCCTAGAGCTGTGTACCAGACAGGAGAAAAAAGACACAGTGACAGTTAATAAAATAGCAGCAGGAAGTGTCCTTTTTGACAAATTACTTACAAAGAATAGCTGATATGCCACCTAATGCTAGCATCCTCTAGCAAGGCCCTGGCCACCTCCATATCTTCTATACATTTCCCCTACCAGACCCAAAATGCATCATGAGAATACAATAAAGAATGCACGTATCTTCACTAAGCAGCAAAATAACCATGTAGGCTGGAGACCAGCAGTCTCTGTGACTTCACAGACCATTTTAATAGCCTGTTCTACGCATAATTGCTATTTAGTCACTTTTCTTTCTGGCAGTCTAGTCATGCTAAAAAGCAGTGTATGCTTAAGCTCAGTGTCTCCGTTATCCACTTTAGTTGTAATTCTGATCTGTTTGATATCAGACTGAAGAGACAAATAACTTTATGCTATTGCCTTACAAAGTGCAATCAGATTCGCCAAATGTATACAGTTCTGGACCGCATAGCTCTCAACTGTTCAGATTTTTGCAGATTATCAAGATTTTTGCTTTACATTTTTGGGCTGTTTCCCATAAAAAGTTGTAGTTTTCTGGCAAATCATTGAGGATTGAAGTCACTAAATAATAGCAAACATTTGAGTTTCAGATTTCATATCCTCCAGAAAATGTACACTAAAACAAATCTTGTTTTTCTAGCAAGTTTCTAAGAGCAATATTTAAAATCTGTCTCTGATTTTGGACCTTTGTACCCTTATTATTTTTGGTTTTGTCCAGATTTTTTGCACTAATAGGTTGAGGGGTATGTTCTGGTGTTTAGACCCTTTACCCAGAGATTTACATGGGGAAAATAAAGTAGTATGATCCCCTTTATTACTGACACTTGGCATATTTTCTTCACCCCAAGGACTTTTAAAATAGTTCTTATTGCTGCCATAAGAAGAGATTGTTTTTAACATGCATCTAGGTTACCCAGCCAGAAGCACATCTGTTGCAGCTCTACAATCAGTATTAATATTGGTACCATTCAATTTAAGGTTTAATGCTGCAGGAAAGCAAAGTTAGATAGGGATAACTAAGTCTTTTAGGTTCTGTATCACTGTCAAGAATAATTTTATATTTTAAGAAAATAATTAATACAGTCAAGTGATCTTGCCTAGATGTCCAGTTATTTAGATCTTCTTCAAAGGTGAACTAGCTTTGTAGGAGGATATTTTACTTAGCATTACAGTTTAGCACTTAATAAAATCTTTGGCTGGTTAATAAGTTCTTAAACTGTGTTATATGTATTTTTTCAATACCCACAAGCAACAATTCAGTCAGAAAATGTACATGGTGTTTAAGAAGAAATATAACAGAACCCACCCTTCTTTCATTTATGTAGACCATTAGTGTAACCACTCCAATTTTCCAAATCAGATCAAGCACTTTTTCTTTTTTTTTGTCACTTGGTATGGTAATCAGACTGAACTGAGACTGAAACTGGTTAGAACTGATCAGTGTTCTAGCCCAGTAAACAAATTCAAATAAATAAAGAAATTCATATAACATCTTCATTCTGGATCATTCTGATAGCCCAGTGCTGCATGCTCTGCTGTTGATCAAAACTCTTCTCAGTCTTGAAAGATTTAAATTCCTGAATTACAATGACATCCTTGATTGGTGCATTATTAAAGGACCTTCTGTAATTCATCATTTGGTGTGGTGTTGTGTTGTGTGGAACTCACAAGGAAAAAGGGACAACAAAGAGCTGTTCTTTAGAGTCCGTGCAAGCCATCTGGAGAAGCAGTCAGCATTGTACGAGATGGCTGCTTGAAGAATTAATAGGACTTGTTTAAACTACACACTTGGACATTACAGGCGCTGTCCTCTGTTTGTTTATTCTCTACCTGTGGATCACATCCTAATTTACTTCCCACCCTAAAGGGGTACGCATAAACTGTACTTTAAACTAAGCCAAGCTCTGGCCATACGCTGCCCTCTTCAGCTAAAGAGAACAAGACATTTCTTCTTCATTTTACCAAAAGAAAAACAACGTTCTAACAAAGGCGCTGTCCTCTGTTTGTTTATTCTCTACCTGTGGATCACATCCTAATTTACACTTCCATAAACTGTACTCTCTTCTTCAACTAAAGAGAACAAGACATTTCTTCTTCATTTTACCAAAAGAAAAACAATGTTCTAACAAAGGTACGCATCCAAAACTAGATGCGATAAAACAAATTGAAATTCTTCCTCCAATTACCATAGAAGTGGGTATAAAACTTGTTTTAGATCTGGGTTCAGGAACAGTAAACCACTATAACTCCTCAAATAAAACAGTATCCACAATTTCATTAGATACACATTGCTCATAGAGTTACAAAGTATATTGCTAGTCTGAGCTGTACTGTTAACTATTTCTTTTTGTGTTAATTACCGAAGTAAATTACAAGGTTACTATATTTACTTGCCTTGTATTCTCTAGCCCTTATCAAACGTTGGAGCTGTATTATCCCCGCTCCTGCTGATTAGTTTGTTATTGTATCTATTGGCTAAATTGTGCTGTCGTATTTTGCAAGTTATAACTTAGCCTCGACAGTATTATTGGTTTGACTTACGCTCTGCATTTTGTATGCTGGTGCAGCACGCTAGTTACCACAGGCTATAAGCACTATATCGCTACGTAATTGTTGTGATACTAAAGATGTACAATACTGAGTATATCCTGCTTAATTGGTCTACTGCAACTATAAGAAATAGACTGTAATCTGGTACATTGTTATTTTTTTCTTGTATTTCTCCCTCAGGCGCGGTCCTTTGTTTGTTTATTCTCTACCTGTGGATCACATCCTAATTTACTTCCCGCCCTAAAGGGGTACGCATAAACTGTACTTTAAACTAAGCCAAGCTCTGGCCATATGCTGCCCTCTTCAACTAAAGAGAACAAGACATTTCTTCTTCATTTTACCAAAAGAAAACGTTCTAACAAAATCCAAAACTAGATGCGATAAAACAAATTGAAATTCTTCCTCCAATTACCATAGAAGTGGGTATAAAACTTGTTTTAGAACGCTGGCGTTTTGGGTTCAGGAATAATGGCAGTAAACCACTATAACTCCTCAAATAAAACAGTATCCACAATTTCATTAGATACACATTGCTCATAGAGCTACAAAGTATATTGCTAGTCTGAGCTGTACTGTTAACTATTTCTTTTTGTGTTAGTTACCGAAGTAAATTACAAGGTTACTATATTTACTTGCCTTGTATTCTCTAGCCCTTAGCAAACGTTGGAGCTGTATTATCCACGCCCACCCTGCCCCCATATCCCACCTACATTTATAGCTATGTCGTCACACCCCCTCATTACCCCCTAGCCATTCAACCTTACCTCATACATATTTGACCCAAGTTATATCAATTCTAGATAATGAAATCTGCTATTGCCACCAATAGTATAGCAAAAATAAAAATTACATTCTTTCTGTTACCACTGATAACTAGTTTATATCTAATTACCAAATATGAAGACCAGCCATACTCAGGATACCACTACCCTAGACAGCAGACGAGTACCTCCGGATCTCCACTCACTATTAAACTTACTACCCAACAGCCTTGCTGTAATAATTCTAAAACTATCTATCACCACCGTAACAAACTAAACCAAAACCACCCCAAATCCAAACATACCCAGAAATTATTACAGAAACTATTAAGACTATTAGAATACCTTAGTAAAAACATCACCAAAGATGGAGATATCCACCCCAATCCTGGCCCCACATCAATAAACAACTCTGACTGTCCAGCATCTTCCACTATGTCATCCAATTCACTACAAATTTACCACTTAAATATCAGAAGTATTAACAATAAGGTACATAATTTTCATGCTCTCCTAGACACTCACTTTCCAGATATAATATGTTTAACAGAAACCTGGCTGAAACCAGGGATCAAAGATAATGAGATCATCCCACCTGGGTACAACATACATAGGACTGACCAAATAAAAAAAAAGGGTGGTGGCATTGCTGTACTCTATAAAAGCAACCTTAATATTACTTTTAACTCCACCCAACCACCCCAAATCTCTAATGCTGAAATACTTGCCTTAAAACTGCAACTGAATAAAGAAAAAAGTATAAATTTAATAGTTATGTACATCCCCCCTGGGAATAACACTAACACATTGGAGAACATACTAAACTGGCTAACTAATAACTACCCACAAGAAACTATAATCATGAGTGATTTTAACATTGACTGGAACCTATGTTCTTCAGAAAATAACCCCACACATATAAATCTTCATGGGTTCTCACAGATTATAACCACCTCCACTAGAATTGGAAACTCCAACCAAAAAGAAAGTATTCTTGATTGGATCCTTATAAACAGTCAGCCCCACATGTACACGTCTGGGACCCTACCAAATGACATTAGTGATCACCTTATCACATATATAAGGAAAAATAAATCAGGTTGCTCTATAGTCCCGATGTATAGGTCAGTTAGAAACAAGAAACAGTTTGACCTCTCAACATTTCAGAATGATCTGAAATCCTGTAGCTGGGCAATGCTCAAGTATCTCCCCCTAGAGGAGGCAGTAGATAATTTTAACACCACTTTCCTAACCATACTTGATACTCAAAAAGACTCATCAAAACTAAAACTAAGATTGCACCTTGGCTTACAATAGACTCTAAACTCAAAATTAAACTTAGAAACAAGACCTGGGAAATCAACCAAATCTACCTTAGACTGCATTAAATTCCAGCAGCAAAGAAATGCAACAAAAAGCCATATTAACTGACAAAAAGAACTATTACTGCCAACTACAGGATAAACACCAAAATAACCCTCAAAAATTCTGGGCAGGTTTAAACAACCTTCTCCACCCAGGCAAGTCTTCCACCCCAGAAGTAGTACTGGATAAAAACCCTGAAGAAATAGCCAATACCTTCAATACATTCTTTATGAATATTATCCAAACCTTAGCCAACCAACTATCCACTGTCAACTTGTTCGAGTATCCCAGAACCTGCACATACTTTCAACCTAAAAACTGTCCCCACATCCTTAATAAGATCCCTACTACTAAAACTTAAACCAACTACCCTCTCTGCAGACCTCCTCCCAGCGGAATACTTGCAAAAAGCTGCAAATGTCATAGCCTACCCCGTTTCTATCCTTATCAAGTGGACCATTACAGAATCTATAATTCCCTCGATATGGAAAATATCCAATTCCACTTCATAAAGGGGCTCCTCCACAGAACTATCTAACTACAGGCCTATAGCTATAATGTCCCTCTGGCCAAAATTATGGAAAATGTATGCATAAACAACTCCTTCAATATCTTATCCAAAATAAACTACTAACCAGTACTCAACATGGCTTTAGACCCAACCACAGCACAACAACGGCCCTCCTCTCCTTTACAGACACAACAAATCATAACCTGATAAAAAGTGTCATCTGCCCTCTTTCTGGATCTATCAAAGGCATTTGACATGGTCAACCACCAACTACTTCTTGACACCTTAAAAAGTTACACCTGGATAACCTAACATTAGATTGGTTCCATGCCTACCTCTCTGGCAGGAAACAAGCAGTACTCAGGCAGAATAAACTCTCCAATCTGCTACCAAACACCATTGGGGTTCCTCAAGGGTCCATATTAGGACCACTTCTTTTCTCAGTCTTTATTAATGACCTTCATAAAGCCATTCCTGAGGCCACCTGTATTCAATATGCAGACGATTCGACACTAGTATGTTCCGATATATCTTTAGACAAACTACTAACCAAAACCCAAAGCTGCTTTACAAGAGTGGAAAATTGGCTATCAGGTCGTCAGTTAATCCTAAATCCAAAAAAAACTAAATTATTACTCTTCCATCCAACCCACAAACTTCCGCTCATAGACTTTTCCATACAATCAAATAATGGGACCATTATCTCCCCAGACCTTCACACTAAACTTCTAGGAGTCACCATTGATAATAAACTCAGATTTGATATACATATCAATCTAGCCATTAAAACCGTGAATAAAAAACTAGGATCACTATATAGAATCAAAAATTTTCTAACACCAACGGCAAAAGTGACCATTGCCGCTCTCTACCCTTCTTTATGCCTCCACAATTTTCACCAACCTGAACAAAACCGACTTAAATAAACTCTCCTGTTCTTACAATCATATTGCAAGATTTGCAACAGGAACACCATATAGAACCCATCATTGTATCAACCTAAAACCTAGGGTGGATAGAACTCCCAAACCTTTTACAGCAGACCCAACTTATTGAGGCATTTAAAATACTCAAACACCCTGATAAATCTCCTGCACTTAAGAACTTAGTCTTACCATATACCAATCTAAACAGTCTTCGCTCCTCTAACAGGCCACTCTTGAAAATGGTTAAATCCTTCAACTCAGGCGGTGATGCTCTATTTTCAAACGTCATTGGAAAAGTATGGAACTCCCTTCCTCTTAGTATTATTACCACTACCTGTCTACCCCACTTCAAAAAAGAGCTACTCCACCACTTCCAGTCGCACTGGCTATGCCAATGCTCATTTCCTGATTAACTCATACCTAGGATCCTAAGGTTCTTCTCTACTGTCTCTAACCTAAATCCTCTTTTACTCTTCCTGTATCAAAAAATCTCATGATAGACCATTATTCTGTGTTTACCAGTTCTTTTACAGAACTAGTTTTTTTCTTACCATTACCTTATGACTGACGTTTTTTATGTGTTAAAGTATGCTGCTTATATTACCTATATTAGTAATTTTCCTCCCTTGTTTGTAGAACACTATGAAATGTATTTGTAACCAACCACAAACTGGTATGTATGTATGTATGTAACTCATATTTGTTTTTTTTTTCTGATGTTGGAGCTTTTCTCCCCGGGCCTCCGCTGAAAATGGACATGTATCCAGTCGGATTTTCCCGGTAAACAAATGTAAAATAAAATAAATAAAATAAAATAAAATCATATCTAATGTAACCTTTTACTGCTATTTCTGGACAGACCACTGCCGTGTGGGCAAAGGATTAACATGTGCCATGATAAAGACCTAATAACCTTCTGGATTCAGACAAGCAATGAATTACACCACCAAGTTGCCAAAGAGGGTTTTTTCTTATTAATTTCTTCTCCAACATTCTTGCCAACCATCTGTGCCTCCAAGCATGGCACTCTTATCTGAGAGCACAGTTGTGTCACTCTTATCTGAGATCACAGCTGTGGTGGGGTCAGCATCCACACAGTCATTACATGAGGTCATTGGTCTAATTCCAGTACTTTCCTCCAAATATGCCCTGCAGAGTTTAGGAGGCAAGGACGCTATGAGTATAGTGCATCGCTGTCTCTCACTTATGAAGCGACACAACCTGCAAACAGCCCTACACCCCCCTTAAAAGCAGAAACTTCTTGTGAGGTTCTCCCATATACCCCAAGGACATCAGTAGTAAGAATGCTCCTGAGAAACATACCTCCTCCCTTGCCTCCCAGACAGAGGTAAGCAGGCACTGTCTGGTCATTCCTCCCCAGTTGGCTCTCCCATAATCTGACTAGCTATTCAATCACAGGTTGATTAGATCATAGTCAGGGCCTTATCTTTCTATGGGGTTAGAGCTAACAGCTTCAAAAGAAATGCTGTAACTGCTACTACTTATATAAAGGCTGTTAACGTAAGCCCAAGCCAAACTAACACAGTGTAATAACATGCTTAAATAGTTGCAGGACTGGAAATCCATAGTTCTAAGCTTCTATTGAAGTTGCAGCCCACTGTGTGCTACAATTACCCATTTCATTGTTGATATTGCTACCTGTTAGATTATTTTTTTAAGTATGTTACCACTTCCGTGAAACATATTTGTAATACCTAGGCCCTTATATTATGTGACTGCTACTGGCGTTCTTCTGCACTCACAGTAACTTCTGTTCTTCATTTCTATATTAAGTGCTGCTTTCAGAGAAGAAGGGAATTATGTCTGTCTTGTGTCATTTACTCTTTTTCAGATGTACCCAGCTGCAATTAACAAGTCAGGACTTGTTACAGCTTCTGCAGTGAGGAGTTTAGTATATTATGTTGGTCCAGTGGTGAGTCTTAGCATGTGGCATAAGAGGCCACTGCATATTCTAGCTCATTTGCAGTGCAATGACAGCATTCATATTCTTTCCAAACTATGAACTTTGAGTTCTAGAATGATCTTCTTACCACATTTACCAAAGTTGTATGGTACAATTGTTTAAAGTAAGGCAGTGAGTTAAAAAAGCAGACAAAACACTGTTTAAATGTTTTTTAGTAATATCTAATTCAAAAATAACTGTGGTGGTGGTGCTGCGGTAGCGTTGTTGCCTCACAGTAAGATGTTGTCCTGCTCGATTCTCAGCTAGAGCGTCTTCTGTGTGGAGACATGCGTGAATGGGCGTACCTTCGTTGAAGGTTGTGTGTCAGGGCTGGCAACCCACCACGTAAAAATCTATTGCCAATCATTAGCAGACCGGCGTTCCGCTGTGGCGACCCCTAACAGGGAAAAGCCGAAAAAAAACACAACAAGTAATATCTAATTCAAAGTCATTAATGTCCCCTGTTTTGTAGTTTTAACTTGTCTCAGCCTTGAGTTTTCTGTAATAATGTTTCATTACACCTCTTATTTCTCTGGTTCATTTCTTAACTAGGTGCCTTCTTTGTCAGTCTTGGATATCCTCCCTGTGTATGCACTGGTATTCACTGAGCACTTCATTTTCCTCTCACATCCCAAAGACATTGTCATTAAATAGGATGGAAATCTTCCAAACTGCTACAGGCTATGTGTGCAGTGTGTGGCCGTGTATGTTCTTCCTATGTTAAGCTGGCAATGCTTCCGGGAATGGTTTCCTATCTTGTATACCCTGCTGGCCTGGACAGACTCCAGCTCCCCTGACAATAAATAGGAATGAGTGAATGAATGAATGACTGGCATTCTTCAAATGTAAGTTTTTCAGTGTCTTCCTATAACCCCCTTCTTCCATTACTGCTGCATTATCATTTTTATTTACTGTTGCTTGCTAGGGATGTAGAAGTAAATACATGTCGTTTAGCCTAGTCTCACCTTCACTTATATCAACAACATAAATAAAATGGCCATCATGGACCCATTTCAGCCATGACTTTGCCCTCAGAGGCAAGGGACAAAGCAATATACATGGACAGTTAGAGTAGCCAGTCAAGTATCACATTTTGTGGAGTATTATGAAATGTGCTTCACCTGAATATTCTCACACGGCCTTGTAATCACTGAGAGGTAGAAGTTTAATTTCTAAGTTGAAATCTTAGATTTGAAAGAGGTGTGGATTAAACTCATCACTTATTGCCCCCCATGGCAATCATATCCATTCCTTAATTAAATATTTCTGACATTTATGAAAATTAGTGGAGATGCTGTGCTACTGAAGCACTTCCAGATCTTACTGAAACATCCTTTGTATAGATAATTGAAATGTTAGTGGTTTCAGATGCATATTTATTTTACCTTAACATAAAATTCTTTGCAGTGGTACAGCAAGTAGCACTGCTGCCTTCCAGCATCAAGTTTCCTAGTTCAAATCTCAGCTGAGGCACTTTATATGCTGAGTGTGCATGTCCTCCCTGTAGTCATGTAGCTTTCTTAGGAAAATGTGACTTCCCCCACCTTCCAGTAACATGCAGTTCATGAACTGGCACTCTCCATGTTGACCATAGATGTATGTGCAGTGTCTGAGCGAGACTGTTTTCTGTGACAAGGAAGTGCTCTTTTTAGACTGGGTTTCACTGTCTCATGTCTGCTGGCTGCAGGAACAGCCCCCAGTGTCCCTGCAGGCCTTCAAGGATAAAGTGAGTTGTGGGAAAATGAACAGATAAATGAATAGATTAGTGTATAAAATGCTTTGAAATTTAGAGTGAAATTATAAGATGAAATTTGTATATTCTCATAGCTGAAGTCTTCTGATCCTAATTCAGTTTACTGGCACCTAGAAAAGAACAGCTGTGCAAGTAAACTTATCATAACAGTAAATGTTTGAATGATCACCCCTGCAGTAGTGCAAGCTATATGGGCTATTGTTATAGGATATAACTGCCATCAAGTTTCCAAAGCTTCAGGGCAACTTCCATGCACCCAAACCATCTTGAGCGAAGCTGACTAAAAAGACTGGTTTGGATACCATGCCCTTCAGACATTTCATGCCAACTGAGAGACCCTCTGAGAGGACATAACTAGGAAAAAAAATACATGTCAACACCCTAGCATACAAAACACAGCAAAAAACAAGGGGGGTGGAGATAGAAAGCAACTACTGCAGCAGTGATCATTGGAACATCTACTGTTATGGTTAGTTTAGTTACACAATTGCACAGTGTTCTTCATACTGATCACTGCAGCAATAGCCTGAGTTACATGGGTAGATTACCATTCGGGAGGAGGAAGGAGAAGTGTCCAGGAGTCCATTGAGAATGGTCCTACCAAAGCCTGATCTAGACCTAAAGAAGGAATCAAGCTTATAATACTTTGTAAAATATGTGCAGTGGACCAAGTTGCTACTTTTAAAATATTTCCAGAATCCAATCCTTTTTAAAAAGCCATAGATGAAGCCAAGGCCCTTGTAAAGTGAGCCTTGACCTTGCCTGGAAAAGTTGTGTTGTGGTGAGAATAATAAAGTGAGAATAATAAAAGGTAATACCATGAGACAACCATTTGGAAATAGTCTGCTATGACACAGGTTGTCCCTTCTTTATACCTTCACTAGAAATGAACAACTGTTCAGAAACTCTGCACGATTCTGTTCTATCAAAATAGTACCGGAGTTGTCTGTGGACATCCAAGGTATGAAGTATCCTTTCTCCCCCATTTTTAGGTTCTTGAAAGAAAACAGGGAGATAGATAGTTTGGCTTAAAGGAAACCTGGATACCACTTTAGGAATTAAAGAAAGATTAGTTCTCCCACCATAAGAGCTTGCAACTCAGATATTCTTCTTGCAGGGGTCAGAGCAATCAGCAAAACTGTTTTACCTGTTAAGAACTTCAAGTCAGCCAGATGAGCTGGCTCAAATGGAACAAGTGTTAGCTTCTCTAACACAAAATTAAAATCCCAAAATGGAGTGACTGTTTTTCTGGAAGGCTTCTTACAAAGCACCACCTACAAAAACATTTAGACATGAGAATGCACTGAAAGAGAGGGATCCACAAGCAGACATCATGAAATGGCTAACAAATGAACCTTGATAGAGAAGTAAGAGACAGGCCATAGAATAGCAGTTCACACAAATATTGAAAAAACACAGAAACATTAGCTCTGAATGGGTTCTCGCTGTTCAGTTGGCACCAACTAGAAACCCTTTTCCATTTGCTTATATGTGATTTTGTAGGAGCAGGCTTTCTTGTCTCCATTAGTACCTGCTGCACATCCTCAGTAGCAGGTGGCTGAAAGACATCAAGAATCTATATTATCCATGCACTCACTTGTAGTTGTTTGGGGTCAGGATGTATCAAACAATCCTGTTCTTGTGTGAGTAAATCCAGTCTGTTAGAAAATTTGTGGTAATTGCCCCTGGCGATTTCCAAAAGAAGGGAGAGTTACTGTTGCCTACGCCAGAAGGGAATCACCACAACAATCTTGGGAGATTCCTTCTGAATCTTCATACATACCCTGGATATCAACAGAAAGGTTGGAAAAGCATACGAGAACATTCCTGTCCAAGGAAAATAAAAGACATCTGTCTTCCAGGCCTTCTTGTAGAGCCATGGAACAGAATGTTGCCACCTGATTGTTCAGATAGGTGGCAACATGGTCTGCTAATACAATTCCCCACAGATGGATCAAATTTTCGAAGATGCCTTATCTAGTCTCCATTCATTCATAAGGGTATGCCTTGTGTAGAACAGAGCATGTGTGAGTAACTTTAAGAAGCATTTCCAGATGTAGGCATGTAAATATAAATACTGAGCAAATGCAGGCAGCAGTGCTATTTTGAGAGAACAGCCAGAGTGTTAACATGTATGAGTGTAGTAGTCAGTCTGTTTATAAGTTTATTTAAGTTTAAGTTACTAAGCCTCAGTCCTGATGTGTTTGTGCGTAATACAGCTGCTTGAACCGAACCACAACTGTTTGTCTGCTTTATCCCGACTAGATAAGTGACATGCTGTCAGAACTGGGATTGAGAGTGCATCTCTGTCAAGCCATGAGGTGCAGAATTGACAGTGAAGCTATACTGAGCAGGTTGGGTGATTCAATGCTCAAATGATCAAAAAGGGCCAGAAACGAACTTCAGGTAACCAAAACTTGCACAGATGATTTATTTTCCAAAGAAAATGAAAAGGAACATCCGTAAGGCACAAAACGCATTATTAATCAAACAAGTAGCACAAAACATATTAATTAAACGAAAGGCACAAAATACATTATTAATTAAACAAAGTGTTTAAATCCATGATATTCGATAAAACTATCAGAACTATTTATATGGGGCTCAGAATTACCTCCGGTTTGTATAACAAGCATGTTTAAAGTAAAATGAGTGCAAGAAAAGTACAATGAGCTTGATAACAGGTTAAATGGGCATAATGAGTACAATGAAAGGGCAAAATAAGCTTAAAGAGTAAGGTGACTGCGTGTTTTTTAGTAAAAGGCCATGCTTTGGGCATAAACTACTATTTTGCATTGACTAAAGCCATTTAAAGCATAACTAGAGCTGTTAAAGTATCTTAGAGTGTGCAAGTGTTTGCAGAGTGTGTGCTCTATACAGTGCAATTATTTCAAAGAGTTTGCAGTGTGCAAAATACAATTATTTTGCAAAGTGCAAAGTATAGCCGTTTCAAAAAAGTCTCTTGTGCTATGTGCATTTATTCTCAGAGTGCCACCATTTCAAAGTGTTTCTTACACTGTATAGAGTTATTTCACAAAGTACAGCTATTTTCAAAGGGTCTTGTGCTGTATGCAGTTTATTTGCAAAGTACATTCATTTTGAAGTGTTTCTTATTCTGAGCTTCTTCTGCTGTGTACATTTTGTTTGCAAAGTACAGTCATTTCAAAGTATTTTTTAGACTGATAAGGAGTGATTTTGCAAAGTACAGTGATTTTAAAGTGTTTCTGTGCTACGGAGACTTATTTGGCAAAGTGCAGTTATTTCAAAGAGTCTGTTGTACTATTGGGTATACTTACAAGTTCTGGCATAATTTTCTGGCATATATTTAAGTGTGTATGTTCATACATAATTCCAAGCACCTTCACTACTGTGTGTTGATATGGCAGAGGCATTTTGCAGACCCAATCCACATGTGTTTGATCATAATATTGCAGAGAATTGGACAGTATTTGAGCAGGAATATGATATTTTCATACAAGCAACTTTTTCTGACAAAGATGCATGTACAAGGGCATTCATTTTGCTTAACTTAGTTGGGTCAGAGGCCAATGAAAGGCAGCATTCATCTGCATATTCACCAACAGTATATGCAGGAGAAGGGGAAAACCACAATATTGTTGTACAGACTGAACCAAGAGAGGAAGCTGAGTGCTTGAAACATAAATTCAGAGAAATGTGTAACCCCAGACAAATGTTACATTAGAGAGGCACTTATTTTATACAAGAGACCAAAAGCAAGGTGAAACATTTGCAGCTTATATCACTGACTTGAGAAATAAGGCTAAAATGTGCAGATTTGGTGATTTGAAAGATGAGTTAATAAAGGACAGGCTTGTGTGTGGTGTTAACAATGTTGCAGTGAGAAAGATTTTGCTTAGTGACAGTGATTTAATGTTGAGCAAAGCCGTAGAGATTTGTCAAATCCACAAGCTCACAGAAAGGCGTGCAAGTATGTTTGCAAGTGATAAGAGCTTAGTTTCAGCAGCATCTAGAGCAAGCATAGACAGCATGCAACACATGGCAAGCAGAAGCAGGCCTAAGTACATGACAGCAGCTGCCCCTACTTGTTCCTCTGAGAGATCCTGGAACTTTCTAGCAAGTTCCAAAACTAGCTCATTAAAATGGACATGTTCATTGCCGTATAAGGGTGAGTCAGCAAAACCCAAGTCTAATCTTATTATTAACTGTTGTAATTGTGGTGTCAATCATGAGTTTAAAAGAGAGAAGTGCTTAGCATTTGGTCAGAAATGCCACAAGTGTAAAAAATGGAACCACTTTCAAAAGTTTTGTAAATCAAGCAAGCCTCATTCAGTTATTAAGAAAGGTCAATCAAAAAAGCAAGTTGATCATGTGGAAAGCTGCAACCCTACTTTCTATGTAGATGGTGTATCAGTGGTTAATGCAGTAGATTTGCTGGCAAAGAACAAAGTATTTTGTACTGTCCTGATCAATGGTAAACCCACAGAGCTCAAGGTAGACACTTGTTCAAACCATAATGTAATGTCAGCAGAATCATTTCCTAGAGAAAGAGCTGGTAAGCATCTTAATATGGCTAACTGTGCAAAGTTTGTTGCTTATGGAGGTGAAGAGATTGAAACCGAAGGCTAAGTAGTGCTTTCATGCTATTTGGCTGGGAGCAGTTATAGCTTGCTATTTTATGTAGTCAGAAGACCTGTGCAGTCATTATTAGGTCTCAGAGAGAGTTTAAGAATGAAACTGCTTTCTTTTAACCAAAGAAGTCCATCATGTAAGCACATGTCCCAATTCCAACTTCAGAGATGCTATTTTCTCAGATTACACTGATGTTTTCGACAACAAGCTAGGCAAACTTCCAGTTGTGTACTCCATGAAAGTGGACCTAGAGGTCAGTCCAGTAGTCAGACCAGTGAGGAAAGTGCCAATAGCTTTTCAGGGGTGGGGGGATTCCCCTTTTAATTACATACACTAATTCAAATGTGACACAATAGTGAAGAAAATGCATTATCCTTCCTTGCTATGACATCAGTTTTGTTGATATTTTTGGGGGTATTTGTCTGTTGACATTATAATAAGATACTTTTGAATACACACACACATATATATGTGTGTGTGTGTCTGTGCTTGCAGCAAAAATAATGCGCTTTTCATCAACAGAGTTCACTACCGTGTGTTTCTATCAAAAGTACTCATTGTTGAGTATACAAGGTTGTTGAAATGAGGAACAAGCTGAGAGTTCCTTTTTGTTTGGGATGTGCTTACATTCATGTTAAGTGGGGTTTCTTATAATACCAAAACTTTTGGATATTCTAAAAGTTTCATCATTAGGAATGAGAGTGTGTGCATGTATGTGTATGTGTGTGTGTGTGTGTGTGTGTGTGTGTGTGTGTGTGTGTGTGTGTGTGTGTGTGTGTGTGCATGTATGTGTGTGTGTGTGTGTGTGTGTGTGTGTGTGTGTGTGTGCGTGTGCTTGCAGATTATGGTTAAAATAAGAGCTAGGAAAAGGAAAATATATTGTTTTGTGTATGTTTCTGTGTGAGCGAGTGTGTGTATGTGTGTGTGTGTGTGTGTGTGTGTGTGTGTGTGTGTGTGTGTGTGTGTGTGTGTGTGTGTGTGTGTGTGTGTGTGTGTGTGTGTGTGTGTGTGTGTGTGTGTGTGTGCTTGCAGATTATGGTTAAAATAAGAGCTAGGAAAAGGAAAATATATTGTTTTGTGTATGTTTCTGTGTGGGCGAGTGTGTGTGTGTGTGTGTGTGTGTGTGTGTGTGTGTGTGTGTGTGTGTGTGTGTGTGTGTGTGTGCACATGCACAGGTATGTGTATGTGTGTGTGTCTTATTTAATGGTCATAGAAAGGGTTTTGTGTAGCATAATTTGTAGGGTTGACATTGGGTACAATGGCAGGAATAGGGATAGCATGTATGAGTAAGCTGGTAATGTGGTCAGTCCTAAGCTCTGAAAATGTAACTCACATATCTAGGGAATTGCTGTCTCATACAGAACTATATATCTTTCTGGGCTCATGCATCTTAACTGGCTTAGTCAAGAAGTCATAACTTTGTGAGCACTGCTCAACAAGCCTATGTTGTTCAACATCTATCTTTAACAGCCTTTTGAACAGAGATCACTTCCTAATTATTCTAAAATTTCTTGACTTCGACAGCTATAGAAATTCTAGACAGTAATCCTCAAAAAAGTCTCAACACAAACTGCGATGAACTGTCTTGAATTAGTTCTTTTAGTGGTGGTGCAGCAGTAGCATTGTCACCTCACAGTAAGAGGTTCTCCCATTCGATTCTCGTCTTGAGCGCCTTCTGTGTGGAGTCTGCATGTCCTCCCTGCGGTCAAGTGGTGTTTGAAAGACATACTTAAAATGGGCGTGTCTTCATTAAAGGTTGGGCATCGGGCTGGCAACTTGGCATAGTAAAAATCTAATGCCAATCATTAGCGGGCCAGAGTTCCACTGTGGTGACTCCTTACCAGGAAAAGCCAAAAAAAGAAGATTTTGTCAAGCTGCATTTTATTTGGTTTCCATGTGGTGAGTAAATGGCTTATTTTTCAATGGATAGAAATCAATACCTATTTAGAACATGTCTCTGTTGAGCTAGCATTATGGTGAGAGAACGAATCACATCTGTTTTCCATGAAAATTGCCTCTTTCTGGTACTATTCCATCAACCCTCTCTGTCCTGACCATTGTTATGTAGCAAAACCAGCTTTCAACAATCGGGTGTATTTAACTCCTTCAGGGTGGCTTTTGTATGCATTTGAAAGAATCCAGCTCTACTTTCCCGAAAGTTTTACTAATAACTGTCAACGGTAGCTGAGACATTGTCTCCTAAATATACATGACAGATATAGGCTTCTATGTGTGCACAGTCTTCTGCATTGCCTGGCAATCTACACAGAAGATTAACAGGTTTCTTTCTATAGTGCAGGGATTGATTTACACAGCCTCAGTTTGTTTATTGCGTGACACTAAGCAAGTCATTCAACCATAATGTGCATTGGGACAGTTGGTAAATTGGACTAATCCTCTCAATGGTCTCCTGGATCTCATGCCTAGTAACTACTATGAGCCTGTGATGCACTGCAAGTTGCCAAGCTATGCTGTATATGGTTTCTGTAAGTAGTGGCCTTTTTCATGGTGAGTAATACAACAGATGTCTAGAATATATTATCAAGTTTATATTTTCTATCAATAAAAATACATTAGGCCATCATCCCAGTTACACACTCATTTAAATGGCACACATCAATTTCAAAGGCACAGATAGATATTGGTAATACCCACCATCAGGCCTACATAATCTTTAAGCTACAGATTTTTCCATTACTTCAGAACACAAATATACAAATGGTGTGTTTATACTAACAGACTTAAATTTGAGTGTCATAATTACTTTCTGAATCAGAGGAAAAACGGCTTCATTTAAGCACCTCCTGCTGTGGGGTGCTATGTTTTGTTAGTACCTTTCAGTGCAATTAAGCTATAGTCTCCTGCTACAGCATTAAATAAAAGTACCCAACAAGGAAAAACAACAAAAAGCTAAAACAGTTTTAAAAAAATCTAATACATTTTGCAGCAACACACCCAAACAAAAAAGTAGAAGAAAAATAGAATTGCAGTGTCTAACAGTATTTAAAGCCATTCATTGATAAGAGAGACACTTCACTTCTGGTTTCAGTCTATGTGGCAGGACTAAATGTTTTAAAGCTTTTAAGGCTGTAAAACACTTCATACTTCTAAATGTAGTCAAGGATCTAAGAACTTGAGTTAATACTTCCCTCTCTTTTGACTATCATGTGACAATTGTTGTCAGGAAATCCTTTAATTTCATATAGCTAACTACCAATCGAACATCATCAAGTTTCAAAGATGTAATCCCTTCCTTTTACTCAGCATTGATCAGATCAGTTATTGAGTACAATATCCCTTTCAGGCTGTATCTGACTAAACATATCAAACAAGTAGAAAGACCCTGAAGGTTCCTACCAATAAAGATAGCAAGCTAAAGTTAATGTGTTATCAAGACAGGCTATAAGCCCAGTCACTGTAATCAGTGTTTTACAGACTTTGAGAGAAGGTCTATGACTCACTTAACATACCATTAGAGACCTAGTTTTCCTGGACTTCCTGTATCTCTGCAAGTCCAACTGCCCCATCAATAACAGAACCAATGACCTATATCTTCATCAACAGATAAATAAAACATGGCGGGGAATAAGTCTATAATGCAATACCTCTCAAACCTTTGGAATAAACTTACTCTGAATGTTAAGCAGTGAGACTCAATATCTTTATTTAAACATAACCTAGATGACCTGATGGGTATCCATGAATTTACTCTGGGATTGACCAATATGGCCATGCTGGAGATAGAAGGTGTAGCCTTAGGGAGAGTACTGGCAAGGCATAAATGGTCATAAGACTCAATAGGTTCATAGGTGATTACTAGCCTAATGGCAGAAGAGCCTTTACAAGCCAAGCCAATAATACCTAGCATATAACAATATTATATCTTAAATCCCCAGATATGGGATGGGGTAGAACTAGGGTAGTAGATCTTTGGGTGCTGGAGCCATAAGTCATTTTACAGACTGCTTCTGTCCTTAAGGGACATGGGCAGTACCCTGTGAGTGAATTTATGGTTCCCCAGCCATTTATCCAAATTCTATTTGAAGAGAGTGAGGGATGGGCTTTGTTTTACAAAGATGGGAAGTTTATTCCATAGATTAGCTACCCTTTGGGATACAAATCTGTCTCTCCAGCAAGTTCTGTTAGAGATATAAATAAGGTTCAGGTCCACGGACTGCAAAACCCTTGTATAATTTTTTGGGGAATATGTAGTTTTCTGATCAAGTGTGGATCGAGAATGCCTTGTAGGAGAGGCATAAGCCACCTCTCAATAAACAAAAATAGCTTTGGAATATCTACAAATCCATTAATCTATGAGTG
>NC_056739.1:1529083544-1529108544 GCF_019279795.1 Protopterus annectens | reverse complement strand
GGTCATGGCCGACACTTGCTGAATCACCTCAAGATGATCGTTTATCTCATGCTGGTTGTCAGGAATATACAAACAGCACTCCTCTTTTATTAAAGCACACGTACCACCTTTCGCCACTAGGGTGAAGTCGAGAGCCATGCGGTTTTGAAGCACCACAGTTCTCATAGCGTTCAGTTCATCAGTTACTAATTTGAGAGCAGGAAAAAGTTGCATTACTCATTACTTCGAGAAGTCTGGACAGTTTTCTCAGCTCCCAAATCGATTTTACTGCGCCATATGCAGGAGCTATGTCTGCCCATGATATAATAGTGTCACTCAAGTCCATGTGTGTCAGTTTATTTTTGTCTTTCACGGAATTATGGTTTCTCCAGCCTGCTTCGATTCGTCCCACTGGATTCTCAGGTCTTTTGATTGGATTTCCAGTTTTCTTGGTGACCTCTCTAACATTTTGAATTCTTCCCTGAGGCAAAACTGCAGTGTATCATATGGCCGGAACCAGGTAACCCAAAAAACAACTGCCGGACCAATTCTCAGGTAACCATTTGTATGCTTTTTTCCCACAAACAAAATAACAATTCTCTACTTTAGCATTAATATATACTTGCCCTGCATGAAACATTTTCTTATCAATTATAGATAATTGTTTAAAAAGAACAGGATTATGTTGTGCTTCATCAACCGTTTTGTGCATTGATTCAAAATATGAGTCATAGTTTGTATCACAAATATAACCTGCATTATTAGCTTTGGTATAACACTTGTAAGGAACAGTCACATTACAATTGCTCCAACCCACCTGAACAGTATCATTTTTGTAAAAACACACAATTCCCTTTTGTGTAACAGGCAGGTACAATGCTATTTTGTCTTGTGATTTTACAGTTGTAGTATCAAAAATCAAATTTTCCCAGGTCTCATTGACCCCTAGGGGGACAGCAGTCATTAATAATCCCCCGTATGCTGTTGGTATAGCTGTGCAAATCCAGCAATTCAAAACATTAAAAGTTTCAGCATACACATATTTAATTGCTTGGTAAGTGTTAAAGTTCGGATGCCAGTCTATGAGTAATGCATCACGTTTGTTTAGTTCAGCTTGTGTGGCTGGAAAAAGGAAAGGCCACAGCAAAAAGATTATTGTTATCAGTATAGTTAACAGGATGATCATGCAATACTTCTGACATTGTTCTGCATTCCTGTTTTCTCTATATCTGGTCATTTTGTTCTTGTTGTGTAACAGTAACAAGGTTTTTGTCCAATTCAAAGTTTTTAACCAGTTTACAGTGTGTCAGATGAATCCAGGATGCTCGCTCTGTGATCTTGACTGCAGTGGGTGTTGACAGTAGCACTTAGTACAGCCCTTCCCACTTTGGTGACGTCCAATTCTTTTTCTTTACAGTTTTCACCCAGACCCACGTGCCTGGGACTACTGCTACTTCCGATGGTCTGGTTTGTTCTTTATCTGAAACAGAATTTAATTGCAAAAGTTGTTTATTACTTAAAAGTCATCTCATATATTCTGCAAGTGAACTGTCGGCCTCCTGGTCTGCAGGCATGAGAGGTTTCCACTGAGGTATATAATATGCCCTCCCAAACAGTATTTCAAAAGGAGTTAACCCTTTTGCATTTGGAACAGTTCTCATGCTCAACAGTGCTAGAGGCAGGCAGTGCACCCAATTTGTTTGTGTTTCACTAATTAATTTCCTAAGTTTATTTTTCAAAATCCCATTATGCCTCTCTACTAGTCCTGCAGATTGTGGATGATATGCACAATGGTTTTTCAAGGAAATTCTGAAATATCGACTCAACTGTTGTATAGTTTGATTTACAAAGTGTGTGCCATTGTCACTATAGATCTTCTGGTATGCCAAATCTAGGAATAATTCCTTTAACAAGAATTTTCGCAACAGTAGTTGCATCTGGATTTTTAGTTGGAAAAGCTTCCACCCATTTGGAAAACATATCTATAATGACAAGACAATACTTCTTATTTTCGCATTTGTTCAGTTCTATGAAATCCATACAAATAGTATGGAATGGGTACGGTGGTGTAGGGAAACTCCCTTGCTTAGGCTTCAATGCCCCTTGTGCATAATGCTTATTACAAACATGACATGCCGCACAAAAATTTTTATTGTAGTTTATAAATCCGTATGTTGTGAACACTCAATTCACTAACTGTACCATCCCCCCTGTTGAGACATGGCACTGCCCATGGCTCAACAAAGCTGCATATCTAAACAAGTTAGACGGCAATATCGGTTTTCCTTCTTTGGAGATGTACAGCCCTTTCTCAAGAATTGCTCCTTGTTTTATCCATTTCTGTTTTTCTACTTTCGTTGTAAGTGTCTGCATTGTTTTCAACATTTCTAAATCTAAAATCTCAGAAGGTTGTAATTCCTCACTCAAAAGAAATACTTCTGAAGCTGAAGCTGCCTGCTTTGCAGCTGTATCAGCTCTTGCATTACCTTTTGAAATGCTATCCTGTTGCTTGGCATGAGCTACGCATTTACAAATAGCTACTTTCTGAGGTAACTGAATAGATTCTAACAAATCTAAAATAAACTGCGCATGATTAACAGTTTGCCAGTAGATGTCATCATTCCTCTATTCTTCCACTGTTGCGCAAAAACATGTACAGTAGAAAAAACATACTGGCTATCAGTAAAAATATTTTTACATTTACCCTTTGCTAAGGTAAATGCTCGTGTCAAGGCAATCAATTCTGCTGCTTGTGCAGATAAGTTGTGTGGTAAAAATTTTGCTTCTAAAATCTCAGTATCAGAAACTACTGCATATCCTACTAGATTCTGTCCTGTGGGACTCCTTTTGCATGAGCTGTCCACGTAATATGTCACCTCGGCATCATCCACGGGAACATCCGTAAGATCTTTTCTAGGTAGTCTCTTTTGCTCAATCTCCTGCAGGCAGCTGTGTGGTGTGCCGTCCACAGGGGTTGGGAGCAAGGTAGACGGATTCAAAGTTGTACACCATTCAATTGTCATATGAGGTTGGCTCAACAGTATAGTCATACAGGAAAGATGTCTAGCAGGAGAAAGATATGCTACTTTTTCTTGCAGTAAAATAATCGCGACTGCATGAGGCACTCTCAATGTGAGAGGGTGGAACAAAACTACTGAGGCCGAAGCCTGTACTGCCATTGCAGCTGCAACTACTGCTTGTACACAGCGGGGCAGGGATCGTGCCACTGGGTCCAGCTGTGATGAATAGTAAGCTATGGGGTGTTGCTTGTCCCCATGTTGCTGTGTTAACACTGATGTCATATAACCTTGCTTACAATCTACAGTTTGGAAAAAACGTTTATGATACTTTGGTAAGCCTAAAACTAATGAGGATGCTATCAATTGCTTTAATTTACAGAAAGCTGATTCTGCTTCTGGTGTCCATTGTAATAAATCTTGTGCTGCCATAGGTTTCTTGTATATCAAGTCAGTCAGTGGAGCAGATTCCAAGGCATAGTTTGGAATCCAACTCCGACAGAAATGAGTTGTACCCAGCAAGGACATCATTTCCTTCTTGGTAGTTGGTTTGAGTGCTTGTAAAATTGCTATTTTCCTCTCTTCATCTAATATTCTGCCTTCTTTGGATATCACATATCCCAGGTATTTAACCTGCTTTTTCCAAAGCTGCAATTTGTTTTTGTTTACTTTATGTCCTTGAGTGGCTAGAAATTGTAGTAATGCTATGGTATCTTCTCTACATTCTTGCTGGGTAGGGGCTGCCAGCAGGATGTCATCTACATAAAGTAAAATCTGGCTACCTTTCGGTGGGATAAATCCCGCCAATTTACTTGCCATTTCTTGTGCAAATATTGTTGGGCTTTCACAATACCCCTGTGGTAGTCTCGTATATGTGTACTTCTTCCCCTGAAATGTAAATACAAGCCACTGTTGGCTGTCAGGGTGTATCGGTTGAAAAGAACACATTGCTAATATCTACCACAGGAAAATACTTCTGTTGAGGCTTTAAATCATTCAACAGGGTGTGTGGATCTGGCACCATAGGTGCTCTAGGTATTACTGCGTCATTTACAGCTTTTAAATCTTGGACCATACGCCATTCTCCGTTTGCTTTCCTGACAGGAAATAACGGTGTGTTACATGGTGAATTGGGAGATTCTATCAGTACTCCTTCCTTAGGTAAAGCTGCTATTATAGGTTTGATTCCTACTTCTGCATCTTTCCTTAAGGGATACTGTCTCTTCTGTGGTCTGAATGCTGATTTTGGCATGATAGTAACTGGTCCTGCTGTATGAATAAGTCCTACATCTGATTTTCCTGTTGACCAGAGAGTTTCTGGTATGCCTCATAAGGCTTTTTCTTCCTCTTCTAGTAAGAGTGCTACTCAGCTGTCCTCGCTTGACTGCAAGTGTACAGCTTTGTGTGTCTGTGTTATCCAATTTAACTTCTGCTTTTGTACTCCCTGTTCTAACAGTTCTAACTCTGTTTGTTTTTCCCACTTTGTGACTTTTTCTCCTAGGTCTGCCCATTTCACATTCTTGTCCTTAGTTAAACTAACATGTGGTAATCGATTAGATTTATAAAGTGCAAAGAATTCCTGGGGCAATGTACAGCTAACTACACTGTTCCCTTCTGTGTCCCAGTACAGATTACATAATACTAATCTGTTTGCACGGTTTCTAAGCAGTTCTTGCTCATATTCCTTATCAGGTCCTGGTGTGCTACAATAATTCAGAGTACAGTGCAACAAATGCTGTTTATCAGTGTCAAGGGAGGGGGACTTACTGATGGCTCCGTTCATCAGCTCTTCGGTTACTGCCACTGGACCAGTCGTGACCAAGTCCTGGCTGTACCAATAAAATGTTTCAACCTCCGGTTGCACTACAAAAGTATCCATTTGTCACTGTGCTTCCATACCCTGCATAGTCGGAACTACTGCTATGCCAAATATCTGCATAAGGTCTCTGCTCAAAAGTTTTACTGGGCATTTTGCAGAAACAACAATTTTGCTTTTCTGGGTCATCCCTGAAACAGGGTCAGTTATTGCTATGTTATGGGAAAGTGGCTCTCGATACAGCTGTCCATTAGCTGCTTTCACTAATATGTAATCAAATGATTCTGAATTTTCTGTTGGTTTGGAAGGATATATCAGGGTTCGTGATGCCCCTGAGTCACACAGAAATTTAACTTCCCTCCCCTCTATCAGAAGTGTAACTTCCAGTTTCGTGTCTGCTAAGTAGAGCTCTAGGCTCAATCGTGCCAAGTCTAAATTTTCACTTTCTTCACTATCTGTGATTTCCTGCACTTCCTCTATTTCTTCTGTCACATCCTCTACTCCCTCTGTCACATTTGCATTTGTCTTTTCTTGGTTATTCCTTTCTAGTGATTCCTGGCTATCATATAGTCAGTCCTCAACCTCCTTATCTTCCATGGCTACCTTCTTGTTTTGCTTGCAATCCCTTGCTAAATGTCCCTTTTTTCCGCACTTAAAACATTCACCCCTTTTCTTTCTTTCTTCAAACTCCTCTGATCGCTTATCAGATTGTTTGTTTCCCTGGGCATTTTTCCTTGCCCTTTTTTCCTGACTGTACTACAAAAATTTCTGCTCCGTCTTCTACAGCAAATACTTGGGTTTTCTTTTTCTTTTTGTTATTAAAATGCCTTTCGGCATGTCTTGCATATTCAAGTAATGACTGTAATCTACTTGTGCGGTGATCTACCATGTGTTTTGTAATAAAGCTGCTGATGGGTGCAATACTGCCTTTAAAAAATGCATTCTTTAGCTGCTGCTCATATGGGGAATCTTGTGTTTGGTCTTCAGGTACCTGCATTCCACAATGGTTATTAAAACATTCTAATAATCTAACATAACATCTATCAACAGTTTCACCTTCTTGTTGGATGCATTGATTAATGCAAGTCCAGTCTGCCCTAGGCTTCCATTTCTCAGAGATTTGGTCTGTCAGACCTTTCACTCTGTTATCCAGCTCTACATTGCTATGTGGGAGTGGCTTGTGTTCTGCGTCACGGGGATTCCAGTTGCCACTGATCATGTGCCAATCTGGACCTACGATTTGTCTGACTACTTTTTCTACTTCTCCATTTAAATGATAACTCAACCTCATGCCCTGTAAGTCTTCTAAGAATTTTCTAAAATTAACTTTTGGATGGGGAATTCCCTCTGTGGCTTTCCGGATATCTTCCGGTGTCCACGGTCTATATACCAGGAGAGTTGGGTCCTGCCCTTCCTGTCCTGCCTGAGGATTTGGTACTTCTATGAGTGGACATATCTCTTCTTCACTCATAGCTCGTGATTTTTTATTTATTTGATATTCAATATCCCTCTTAAGTTACGTGTTCGAGACCTAGTCTTGACGGGATCCCTGACAAACGGTTGTGGCTTCGCAGGGACAGCCGGGTATAGCGGAGGTGGACCAACTTGCCCACTCGCTTCATATTCTGGTAAGGGAAGTGGAGGAGGCGGAGGGGCTGATGCTATTACCAAGTTATTATTCTCTTTATCTAGAAACATTGCTTTTGAATTATTACTCTTTTGTTCCCTACGGTTTGCTTCCTCAATCCACCTGTGTGCCTGAGGAATGCCTAATTGACGTTGCTTAAGTGAGGATTTTTCTAATTTGCCATCAAATTCATATTTATTAACCCATTTTGTATAGTACCTAACATTGTCGGCACATTGTAATTGCATACATTTTGCATCTTCAGTTAATGGCGGACCTTGGGATCTTTTTGTGCACTTATTTCCCATTTTATTTTAACCTTTGAGCTGTTACGTAACCCTTCTTATTTTTACGTGGTACCACAATTTTCTTTTTCACATTTTATCTAGAATAACTGCCTACCTATTCTGTTTCCCTGATCTATGACAAGACAGCAATCTTTCTGTCCCTGACTTGTACAAAACAAATCTCCTGACAGACAATGCACATCAAGTCCCTGATCTAAAACAAAAAAAGGTAAATCTCACCTTACCTGAGCCTCCGTGATTGACCGTCTGTTTCGAGTAAATACCGTTTAACTCATCCTCCAGTCGCAGATCAGAACAGTGGCTGGCATTTTTTGAACGACAATTTTAGTCGGTGGTCTCAGTGCAGAAGAACCAATGTGGTTTCTTCCTCGTACGGTTTCATGCCACCTGGCCCATCTGACCTGAGGCGAAGTGAGAGTTTCCGGTCCGAAGGACCAATCTGTCAAAGGAAAAAACAACTTCAAAAAGATCAATACATGGCAGGTTCAGGTTAAGGCACTTTAATCTTGCAGCAAGGAGACAAAAACATGCTCATACAGAGTTTGTCTAACTAGAATCAGGAAGTGAAGCCATTCTTATACATTTCTTACAAGACATTGCCTACCAAGCTGACGTAACAAATCATAAGTTCTCATAATATTATTTCATAGCAGCTGTTTGTTCATGATTTTCTGCTGACACTGAAAAAACCTCCTAAGAAAAACAACGTGGTCTTGATGACCACTGGTCAGATACAACTTCTCACTATGCAATGTTACCATTCAAGGTACTACGGCTAATTTGAGCACAAAGCAAGTACAGATTATAGTTCATTTCTTCAAGCAGTCTTTGTTCAACTGTATCTATCTTTTCTGCAGCTGTGCATGTTCTCATAACATGAACAGAGCTGATTGTTCAAGTTCAATAACATTATAGAAAACAGTATTGTTCTATTCATTATTTTCCTGACCTAGCAGATAATCATCTGCTTCTCAGTATATTTCCAAAAGGCATAAACATGAATTTTGCTGTGCTAGCAAATACTAGGTCAGAGAGCATCCTGCAGTTTCAGAAAGCATATTGCAGTTTGAAAAGCATCTTTTAGTTTCATACAAAACTAAGCTGTACATAAAATAGAATGAAATATGTTAACCCTTTTAGCTTCTAATAAGCACTAAACACATACATTAATACATATTTTTCTGACATCAATCAACTTCCTTGTTGTCTAAAATTAAATTAGCATCACCACCCTTATCCCCAAGGCATACCTTGTTTAGGACAAAAAAGAAAAGTATTTAAAATTCACTCATTTAACAGAATGCCTGCATAAGGCACTATCCTGCTCAGTCCCTCTTATCAAATGAAAAAGTCTGAGAGTCTTTCTTCCAACTGTCTTCTCATTTTCCATACAAAAAATCATGAACATGTCCCAAAAGTAGCCAAATAAGCTACATTTGTTGACTTTCAGCTTCCACACCTACACGTTCCTTTTCTGCATGACACTCTGCTTGGCTAACTAAACTTTTCTTCTCCAACAGACTCTTAATGTTGTAACACCTTTCACAAAAAAAAAAAGGTTCCTCTCGAATCTAGTTTCCTAACACCACATTAGTGTGTAAAATCTTCCAATTACTTTTAATCACAGTTTTAATCATACCAGCATCAGCATTAAAGTCCCCCCCATTCTCATTTTAGCACACCTTGTCTTTTCATGGTTTCCATTTACATTCTTAACATATAATGCTGGAGAATACATGCCTATCGTATGTTCCTTCACCAGTACAATAATCTTTTTTGTTTCCTTTTCAGGATTACACCTGCTAACAAATATATTACCTAACAACTCAATCTGTTGTTCAAATTCACTATCTCTAGAGGTCAACCTACTAGCTCTAATAGCCTGACTCTTAGAAAAATGAATTGGAGAAGGGTAATTTAGTTAGCCAACTACATGTCACACAGAAAAGGAACAACATATATAAGTGTGGCGTTTGTAAACGGTGTATGTATATGACAAATAGCCCTTATTTTTTGTACCCTACCACTGGCCATGTTTATGGCAGAAAATGTAATTTTACTTGTGGGTCTCTAAATCTGGTTTATATGGCTACTTGTGGGACATTTTTAGCATTGCATGTAGGAAAAACAGTAAGGCAATTAAGAGAAACAGAAAAAGACCATTTTTAACTCATTCAGAAGGAAAGAGCAATATAATGCCTTATACAGGCATTTTGTTAAATGTGCGGCTTTTAAACACTTTTTTGCATTTTTGTTCTAAACGAGGTATGCCTTGAGTATAAGGGTGGTGATGTTGATTTAATTCTAAGGAAGAGAAACGTTAACTAGCAATTAAGGCTGGCATCAAATAATGTTCCTGAGTTAAATGAAGTAGTTAGTATAAAATCCATGAGATTTAAATGATTTTATGAATTTCTGTATTTTTCATTGTTCACTGCTATCGCTTTAATGTGGATTATTTATTTATTCATTTAATTAATTAGACTGGTTGCGATCAGTTATTTTATAGTTGAGGTTTAAGGCAGTTTTTAATTTTGATTAATTGATTAATTGTTTGATAACGCTCTGGCTAATGTTGGAGTCTGAATGTGCTCGACGATTTTGTGAATAAATTTTTTTCACCGTCACAGTGTTTCAAACTGGTGAGCTGGATTTGTGTATATATATATATATATATATATATATATATATATATATATATATATATATATATATATATATATATATATACATAATATGTGTGTGTGTGTGTGTGTGTGTGTGTGTGTGTGTGTGTGTGTGTGTGTGTGTGTGTGTGCACGCGTATGTGTCTATAGATAGATAATGATGCATAGATATTAGTATATAAATGTAATTTATATTGACTGCGTATAAATATCTGATGATGCATAACAAAAAATAGTTTTAATGAGGATTTTTTGAGCTGTTAGAGCTAGGCAAGATTATCAGTTTTCAGTACTTCAAGACTGAGCTTAAATAAAGCTGTCTTGTTGAAGTAAGTGAACTTGCTTTTAAATGTTTCTCAATATTCTACTTCTGCAGGGAGAAAAAAAGAGAATGAACATATCAGTGAAGTAAGAAAGGTTGAAAAAACAGCATATATGTAGGTCATACTGACATTCTTCTGAGGGATGAATGCTTGGCAACAGCAATTATGCAGAAAGCAGGGAAACTTGACCCTCTCAGCTTTCCTTTTTCCCACTGTCATGCATCTAGAAGGTCTCTTAAAACCTCTTTACGCTGCAGGGATGCCTTAAGGGTGGTCACAATTAACTCACCTCATGCTGAGTGGCCTCATGTTCTCTTGTTACTGATTATTGCTGTTCAAGTAACAAAACACTATACTACTGTCAGATTGTCCACAGCAATGTTTTGTCTGAAAATATGCTTCCCAATATTATGCTACTACCTTCAAATACTAGCTCAGGTTAACTGATTTTTCTTAACACGTAACATTTTCAGAACAATTCACAGATGTATGCACTAAGGAATATTCTGAGATAACTGAATCAGCAAACAGTACTTTTTTTCCCCAGTAGGTTTTGTAATCAAATTTTGCTGAACCTGCTGACATGTCAGCAACTGTAAACTTATAAACTGTTCTTCCCCAGTATACAAGTGCAAACAGTCAAACAATGGCATTCCTCAACAAACATATAACAATAACTAAAAATGGTATTGTAAAACCAACTAAAGCACAAACAAGAATGGCACGTGTGCCATTTATTGTATAAAACAACTTCAGTTTTATTAAAATACCAAAAGCTAAATCTCTTTAGGTTAATTATTTTTAAAGAGGTAAACATTTCTCCTTCCTGAAAGATGAAGGAACTTTTAGTAGAGTTGCCTCATGAAAATAGCAGCCTTATTAAATGAGCAGTGAAATGCAAAACCCGTAAAGAAAACCCATTTCAGCTACAACCATGACTGCATATTGTTTCATAGGTTAACAACATAATACTGCACTTAATGTGATTTTTTGTAGTTAACCATTGTAGGGACGGTGCCAAATTCCTGAACAAAATCTCTGTATTATCATGTCTTCAGAATCTTAGAGTTATCAGCAGAATTATAGGGACTGGCGGATCCTTATTCTGGGGTTTGCAGTAAATGCTGGTAGGGCAGCTGTGGAAATCATAGTTTTGAAAGAAGTCCATAAGTACTGCATAGTAATAATATTGTACAAATGTTTTTAACAAGCTGTTTGTTCAACCCCAGCTAGGAACTTAGTGCAGCAATTAATTCAAAAGACAACCACAAGGCATTCTTCAGTTTTATTAGGAGGCTTAGAGTTAACAATTCTTTCCTGAACTTATCTCTAATAGTACCTCCTTCTCTGACCTCAAGGACATTGTTAATATTCTTGTGGACAAATTCTCTTCCATTCCCACCCTACCCCTTCTCCCATCTTTTACCGCGCACACCTCCCCTTATAAAATAATTTTGAATCAACCCCTTTTGGCAGCACTTTCCAAAATTAAAAATAGCAGTTTCATGGGTCTTGACAATGCCTTTAGATGTCTGCTAAGAAGCATTATGTCCCATTTGATAAAACTCTACCATTACCTCTTCAACCTGAGTCTCTCCACTTGTTATATTTCTGATGTGAGAAGAACACCTGTTGTGGTGCCCTTGCATAATGTTGGCCGCTCTCCTTACCCTGAAAACTACAGGGCTGTTAATCTCAGTAGAATGATTTGGAAGGCTATGGAAGGTATTATGGCTGATAAAGTACATACAGTTCATGATGCCTACCTGGAACTTGTCAAGGACTTTGACAACATTAGATATGTACAGTTCATTGGATAGATAACTGGCTATTTGACAGAATCCATACCTTTAAGGTCAAGGGTGTTTCTCCTCCTTGGAACATACTTGTCTGCAGAGCCGGCCTTAGGCATAGGCCAACTAGGTGGTCGCCTAGGGAGACGCTCTAGCAGGGATGCTTTTCCAATATTTATTTGGTGTAGGTAGACCAGCATGGGAGCACCGGGTAGTGTGGTGGTGGGTGCTGTGGAGCCCTTTTGCCTAGGGTGACAGTTGACCTAAGGCCACTCCTACTTTTCTGGCAATAAAGTTGATATCAATTGGCAATGGCTAATTAGGTTTGCTAATGACTGCAAAAATCAAATATTTATCAAATCCCATTCTGATACTCAAATTCTCCAGCAAGACCTAGACCACACAAATGTTTGAGGTGTTAATCATGGACTTAATTCAATGTCAAAAAATTTAGTATAGTTACACTTGATAAATTTAGCATTATTTCTGCTTACCATATAGATAATGTTCCACTTAAATTTGACATAGTCATAAGAATATTGAATATCTTTGGTGATAGCAAAGTCTCCTTTGACCAACATAGCACTGTGGTAGCTAAAATGTCCTTCTGCTTTGCACAGTGTCTAAAGAAGTCATAGTCCCACTATATTCCTCCCTTATTAAGCACAACATTGTCTACAATGGTGCTTTGGTACCTACCTTGCTAAGTACCTAAACCAACTCAAGAGACCTCAACATTTCCTCACCAAAAAGATCTCACATCTCATTAGCCTTAACTACTCTGATAGTTTAAAAGCCCTTTCCTTCAACTCAGTATCATATAAACTCCTGAGGGTGATTTCTGCTTGGAGCCAATGCTTTTTAAGCTCCTTCACCTGACTAGAACCTGTGGTGAAGCAAAATCCCATTGTAGAGACCTAAACTTATATAACCCTGTTAGCATCAACAAATGGCACAACAGGTACCTAACCCAATGTATGCCCCATTTGTGGAATTGACCGCCCTTTCATTTCAAGTAGAGTACTTCTCTAGCAACATTTAAAACAATTCTGGAAGACTGGATGGGTGATCACAAATTTTCACCTGTGATATGCATCAAAAATCTACTTAATGGGAGCATTGTTAGCCAAAAACTCAAAAGAGAAACATATTTACCTTATTACATTGTAATGCCCCCACAGCACTCTAAGGTCAAGCTTCATAATCAAGTTGTGTACTACACACAATGTACTATTGCACCAAAATCAAATACAGACAGCTTTTTAGAGATTCTTAGGATCAACTAGTGGGAAAAGACAATGAGCAAAAATGTGTGGGAAGTGGTGTATTCAAATGACCATATAATGACATGCAAATAAAGATTTCTTCAGACCCATCTCTGTCCTCGCCACTTTAGCTAAAATTTTAGAAAATAATGCCTACAATTAACTTACCTAGCACTTCCAAACCTATAGAATCATGCCACACCATCAACACAGCTTCTAGTCAAGGAGAAACATTATGACTGACCTCTATACACTTACAGGGGAAATCTTTCAGTACAGGACAAGGGCCACCTAACTAGAGCTATTTTTACTGATTTAGAAAAAGCATTTAGGTCTGATCATCCACCATACTAAATCACTAACTTCAGCTGGCATTAGCACACAAGCAACACAAAGACTTCAAGACTTTCTTAGTTAAAATCACATCATAGACCAAATTAGCTCAACCTCCTCAGATGTTGCACAACTAACACCAAGAATTTGCCAAAGGGCTCTATTTTTTCACATACTGTTCTCGCTATTTATCATTCAGGCTCCATTTGATCACCATACTGTATTCACAATTCTCTACACTGACAGCATGGTTATTTATAGACCATACCCTTCCCCAGTAGCATAAAATAACATCTGGATCAAGACCTCACTAATGATAGCATGTGGCAAGAAACACACAATCTCATCTTAAACATAAATAAAAGTAGCAATACTATTTGTATCATCACAAAGGCTGGCTACAATTCCAGCCATCTGGACCATCACAATCAATAACAGAGAACCTTTAGAAATAGTGGAAAACTACAGATATCTAGGGTTCTAGCTAGACCCACAATCAACATTCAATACTGCATACAGGTTACAAAGTCCATGGTCAACAAATACCTCTTTTGGGCTAGAAATATCTCCTAATTTCATTTCCTTTCATCTGCAGGCAGTGGATATATTGTTAAAGGTGCCCTTCTCCCTCAGTTGGAGTATGGTCTATCAATCATAGCATCAGCATTACTGCAATTCAAACTGCAACAGACACTATATGTAGGTTTAAACCTTCTCCTCAAGAAGAGAACACCACTGCATCACAGTCTCTAAAGCAAAATGATCACACATCCCCCAAAGAATTGGCCTTCTTCTAGGGTCTATTATCTTCAAACTTATGAACATAGACAGCTTTCACTATTTGTTGCCAGACTTGCAGAGAAAGCCTCACCACCTTTTAGGCTGGATCTACTCCTAACTTACAGACTCCTCACTCTAATCTTAAGTGGAGTGAAAATGTATTTTCCATCCTGGTTCCCAAACTCATGGAAAGTCATTCCAGAACAGATGAAATCCATTTTATCCCTCAAAACTTCTGGCATGAACCAAAAAATTACTTTTGCAAGCAAGGTAGATGAATTTGCTTCAAAATGGCTCAGTCACCAAAGGGGGCAACTCTTGTGTAAAGACCACAACACAGTTCTAACCAGTAATAACTATATTCATGATTACTCATTAAAAAAGCTGCCAAATTAAATTCAGCCCAGCAATTATAATGCACAAGCTGGCAACATCAGCATAGTTAAAATAACACATTTAATTAATTCACTTTAAAAGAACTAGTGCTTTAGGCATCTTCAGTGGCATACAAGGATAAAACCCTAACTACAGCCCAGCTGACCCAGGTTAGACTAGCGGCTTGGATGACTGTTGGAGTGGCAGGAAGGGATGGGTATGCCTTTCCTGGGGAAGGCAACTCACTCCTTAAGGGGAGGTGTGGCCCAAAGAGGGGAATTGCCCTCGGATACAACCTGTGTGTGTTAGGATGGCAGGGAAAGGGAAAAGTGGGTATGGCATATACAATAAAAAAATGAGATGGAATTGTAGACAGCTAAGCCCCCAGAACATCCTTAAGATACACAACTGGCTCCTGCAACACCAGAGCAAGTCCAGGGGGCTAAGAGGATGCTGGTATGTGGGGCACCAGAAGCCAGACTGGTATCAATGAGGTTCGATAGAGCCAGAAATAAAACTAGTGCTTTGGCTGTTCACCTTCTTAGGTTCTAAACACATCAAAAAATGCCCATCCTGTAAAAAGACATAGTAATTCCATTCAGCCAATCAGAACGTGCCACATTAGAAACTAAAATAATTAAACTAGAAACACCAATTAGAGCATTTAATCATATTGGCTTCAGAGGAGGATAATTTAACTATAAATATGTCATCAAAAAACTGTGCAGTGAAATATCATAAAAATCTATAATAATCATGTATAATACTTACAACAACTACGAAGTTTTACGATAAATACTTCATTAATGAGTCATTGTTCAAACCATTAGGCTGAGGTCTGTTAAATGTTAAAATAAACCATGCTTCTTTCCTTAAGAGAACTTAAGAAACATTCAAGGGCTCATGATTGTTACACAAATACATAATACAAAATGTCAGCAGCTCAGGATACTGATAATGCTGTTCACAAAATGCAGCACTATGGGTCTTAATGTCCCTAGTATGTTCCAATATGCACTTTCTGACTTGCCAAGCAGTCTGCTTAATAAAATATTTATTAAAAGAACATCTAAGACCACAAACAATAGCTCTCCGGTAACAATTACTAGTCACCAGATGCCTAAAACTCATCCCATTAGTAGAAAAAAATCACATCTCCTATCCAAGTATTTAAGCAGCCCTTACAATGCTCCAAACATTTTTAGATACCTTCAATCATGTATGGACACTACAATCTCCTAAACTTGGCAAATTTCTATAGGAAGTCTATAAATTCAAATTATCCCAGGAGTTATCTGACATTATAAAGTACCAATGTTGCCTCAAGATACATGCTACCGCTCTATAAAGAAAGCATGCCTTGTCACAAAATATGCATCTTCCTCCTCAAAAGCGTTCCATATTTTCTTTCTATATGGCCTGTATCTCTATCCTATACACTTACTCTTGTTATCTAACTTCTCTTGGGAAGCAGCCAGTTGCAGCTCTGTATAACCCCTAGTCTGAAGTCTCCTCAATTTTGTGAGTCTGTTACTCTACACCATATGAACATATTCATCCAGCTCTAAAAAATTTCCAGTAAGGACAGGAATTTATCAGACATGGCAGATGCAAACCAGATGCTTCTAAAAATGTATCTGCAGAGATAGGCTTTAGGTATAGATTTGAATTCATTGCTCCATGCTTAACATATACAAAAGTGTCCAAGGAATGTATGGCCTCCCTCTGTGTAACAAAAGCAGTGATGGTGGTACAACAGGTAGCATACTCACCTTTGGTGGAGAAGGCCTTGATTCTATTCCCACGCCATTTAGATCAATTGCTGACATTGCAGTGCAAGATTAGGGGGTGCTGCACTCCTCAGTGGACCCTCCTTTAGATGAGATGTTAAACTGAGGCTCCATCTACTTCAGCTGGTGGTAGCTCAGGTGGATATAAAAGGTCCCACAGCACCTATCGAACACAGTAGGGGAAGTTGCCCTATACTCTGTCCAAATTTCCCTTAGTAGTATAAATACCACCCCGGATCTCCCCTGAAAAGAAGCTACTAGCTTAGTGGGACTAACCTAGTCAAGAACAAATAAATAAGTAAAAAATAAGCTAAGAGTATTATCTTGCACGAGTCATAAACTGATTAAACAATTCTGGGATCCTCCTTATTATAAAAAATACATTAATATGTTGTTTATAAAATAATGTCACTTTAAAGTAATGGTCCCCATAGTTAAATACCTCCTTAAACTTCTCTATAAATAGTTTATCATAGCTCAGTGCAAATTTAATACCCACCATAGTGACAAACCTGTTTAAAAAAAGACTGACTAAAAGCAAAACAATTATTGAATAAAGTAAAACCTCACCAAGTTAAGACTATCCAAGGAAGCCCCTTTTCCCTAGAAAAATATACAACTGCCTCTATGCCCCAGTAATGCCTTATAGAAAAGACAGTATTTGATATTTTTTTATTTCCCTCTCTATTTGGCAATATTTTATTTGTAGCTATTTTTTTTTATTCTTTCCCCAAATCTTTTAGGCTGGCTTACATATATTTCCTAAATTTCTCTACAGTAGCTGATTTTGCTTTATTTGTTGTGATCCTTGTTTTAGTTTTTAATGCCCAGAAGATGATGAATTTGATACTGATAGGGTTTTTCCATTCTTTCCCAGCTTTGTCTCTGTTTCTGATAAACTGAAGTAGCACAATGTTGAGCCATGGATGTCTTTCCTCTTCATATCAGCTTGTCCTTAATGGAAGCAATTTATCTTGCATAATTGAAATTATGACATAGAAGGGTGTCATGGTAGTAGTGAGGTCCCTTGCATTATATACAGGAATAATTAATTTCCTGTACCTCTGGTAACAATGTGTCTCTTGCTGTCTTTGGTGCACATCTATCACACACACAAACAGGGAGTAGCTTTGTTGTTTTCAGGGTCCAAGAGGAAAGAATGGGGTTGTGATTGTTCATTGTGTTTGGAACTATTTGGGTACTTTTAACACAAAAACAAAATGTTAGTAAGTAGTAGAATCCAAGGTTGAGGATTTTGAAGTTGTGTTGTTAAGCTTAGTTCCTCCGTTTAAGATATGTATTCAGTTAAAATGGTGGAAATCTTATTTAGGTGAGCTTTCAGAAGCTCATTCTGGTCCATACTTATGTCATCTATAGCTACTTGTATACAGTGTTTGGATAGAGTAGCAATTGTTTCCAATATGTTTTGAAAAATTTGGAAGGTGTACTTGGTGAGGCGTTTATATTTTAGGAAGCAGGATCTCACCGTGGTTTCCTAACTGTATCACGTAACCAACCATTTTGTGTTTGTACATACTTTGGTATTACTTCTATACAGAAGAATAGAAGTTAGATTAGTGCTTTATTGGGGAGTGTTAGAACATCTCCTCCTGGTTTATTATAACTACAGATAAAGTAATTATCAATGACCTGTGGTAGAATCTACCAGTCTGCCTTCAGCCAAGATTCTGTTAACTGAGAATTTTTTTTAGCTTGTGCTATAGAAATCATGCTTCTAATAGTGACCATTTGTTGTTTATAGTACACATGTTAACATGGCCTATTGCTCGGAGTTTGTGTTGCTTGCTATCACTTGGTAGAGAATGAGAAACTGGTTTTATGTATGTCACTGGATACTTTATGGTCATAAAGTAGGACTGCTTTGTGGCACTTTATTAGATGGGACAGAGCTACTTGATTTTGAACCAAGTAGGTAGTAGTTGTTATTTCACATTATGCATTTTCTTGGAATATTATACAGACTGTAATTATATGCAATCCAACTCATGGGAATGCCTATAGACCTTTGACAGTTTGGAGTGGTGTTTTATTGTTTGTCAAATACTGCCAGTCAGGGTGAGGATGCACTCACTATCCCGTGTATGAAGGTGAACATGATGGCAGCATGTGCCACTATTGACCATATCAGTCTTATCAGTGCATTGTACCTGAGCCCTATTGTGTCTAGGGGTATTACCACTCCTGGGTGACATCTTAATGGATGCCGTAAAGCATAATGACTGTCTTCATGCCAGTGTAACAAGCTGCCAATTGTGCCCTGATTATAGTTTTGCATGTCTGCTGATTCATCCTAAGTCCTGCTCCTAGGGCCAGTTGGGACACCAAATGGAGCCAGGAAGCCTGGTAGGATGCTGTAAAGTAGATATACATGCATCAGATCCAGTGCAAACATATGATGGTCTACTCCGAGGGGGAACTCAGGAGATGCTCTCAAGCATTCAGGAGTCCCCCTTCACAGAAATGGCATGCTGCTATACTGTACAGACTATAGCTCAGGTGCGAGTGAGGCAAGTGGGTGCAGGACCACCCAGGAGGCAGACAGACAGTACCAGTGCTTCATAGGACTCTGATTCAGTATGTTTTGGCATCAGTAGTAGACACTGTGTAGGTGCTACTCTCATCCTAATGTCTTTCCACAGAATCTACAAGTTTCAATAAACCAGTGGTCTGGCATGTGAATACACAACACAAGACACAGCAAAGTGATTATTGTTTCCTTTGCAACACATGAGGCCCACAGTGGTGCATACAAATGGTAGGTGGAAATGTGAGTCTACAGCATACATATACCTATAATAGTGTTCCTCTGTACCTGAACACCTAATGCACTTATGAGGAACATATGCACCAATATCTGTCTTCTCCTTAAATTCTGTATGTGTAGTGTTGTAAATCAAATGTGGCATGAATACAATCTGGTTGTTGTCCTTGTCAGACACATGGAGTTTGATCACTCCCAGAACCTATGTCCACTTTTCCAAGCATTTTGCACATATGCTCATCATTTCTATGGAAGGCTGCTATGAATTAGAATCCCTCATCAACTGTGAGGCTTACACTAGGAAGTGAAAAGCCCCAAGTTGCTATCTTGTTCTCTGTAACATTGCATGTCTCTTTGACGACCACCTTATTGTGTCAGTGACACACTTCATACATTAACATGTCATTGAATACATCTCACCCACTATATTGATGTCACTGAACATTGTGTCCCCCACATGGTCCTGTAGACAGTGGTGAACACCATGGGTCTCCAACAAGCACCACCCATGGGTCCTTTATGCCTTTATCAGGATATCCTTCTCTGCTCAGATGAAGTTGTTTAACCTCTGTCTTCTGCCCCCTGTTGAGGACATGAGTCCACCTATGATAAGAGGAGGAAACAGTTGCAGACCATAGCTATATGGCAATAGTAGGCTGCCAATGACAACCATTAGGATACTCTAGGTATACACCTCATAACACTATTATGTAAGGATATGAATTCGGTAGACATCACATTTATGGCATGAATACTGGGGTACACCAATGGTAACCTAGGACAGTAGCATGTACTTACACACGTGCTTATATACAGCTATGTTAGGTAACAGACAGAAGTCCATGTGGTTGTATGGGAGAAGGGTGGCCTAGGTGCCTACTGGGAGGGGCATAGCATCAGTAGGTGAAGGCTACCAGCTGCCCCTTGGGATATACCCACAACATATAAGAGTAGGCCAGACAGGATGATGGAGATAGGAAGTTTTTTGTTGTGGGCTGCCTTCTCATAGATACAGATTTTGATAAATATATATATATATATATATATATATATATATATATATATATATATATATATCTGTATATAGGTATATCACTTACACCATCTATATATTTTTGTAGATGCTACAATCAGCCATTGTATTGAAAATTGTTACCAGAGACACTAGTTTTGTTATAATTTATTCCCACTAAAAGGCTCATATGTGTATGAAGTTGTTGACTTAAATCTTACACAATATAGTGGAAGATTGTGTATGTCCACTGGGCTCTTTCAAATGGAAATGCTGCTTCTGCGCTCCCAGACAGAGTTGTAAGCTGCAGCTGAATTGCTGTGCATTTTGCATATAAGATAGCAACAAATAAGTACCATTTTGTGTCACCTACATACTCATGAGGCTAGATTCTGCTAATGTCTGTTAATCACTTTGCTTCACTGCATAAGGTGTAGGCATGTTCTGCTCCACACCACGTGGCAATCACATACTGTACATATCCAGCCA
This sequence comes from Protopterus annectens, assembly GCF_019279795.1. Classification (NCBI taxonomy): domain Eukaryota; kingdom Metazoa; phylum Chordata; order Ceratodontiformes; family Protopteridae; genus Protopterus; species Protopterus annectens. The sequence continues at coordinate 1,529,088,189 of NC_056739.1, read as the reverse complement.
TGCGTGGAGGCCATGCATGTGTGTGCATCACAAAATGTAGTAGTACAAAGGTGCACTATACATAATTCAAAGTCACTTTTAAAGCTTGAATGACAGTTGGACATTTTGCTTAGCTCTATATTCTTTGTAATGACTGCCCCACACAGAGTACCAGCTTGGTGTGTAAAGGAGAGTAAGGGATGTTGGATATGCACATAGCCAGTGCTGGCACAAAGTGGATACCTGGTGTGACCTAACAGAGTAACTGCTCAGGGCTACTGGCTTACCCTGAACCAGTGAACAATGCAAACACTGGTATGGTGACCTGTAGTCCCATGTTCTGAAGATCTGCATGTGTGGGAAGCAGAAGTGAGGCAAGAAAGCCTCAAATGGCAAAGGAAGGGTTTACTGGTTGCACTGTCCTTCATGAATATTTTTTCAATTGTGTTCGGTCTTTCAGACTTGTCCTAAAAAACTTTGCTTTCTCTAAGAGATAATATGATATGGCAGATTGGCAGACATGTACAACTTTATCTGTGTACTGCACCTTGCTGTTGGCTCCTGTTATTGTGGCACTATGTTTATTTATGGGCAGGGCACCTGATCTTGCAGGTTTGATGTTCTGACCTTCATTTCATGCTTATGCATTACTGAACATAGCTGTTTGAGGTTCTCTCTGCCTGTGACCACTACCCCAGGCTCCCTCTTGACTGAAAGTACATGTGGTAGTATTGCAGCTTTTACTGCCTGAGGGCACCTTCACATTAATTTGTATCATTGTACTTATATGTGGTAATATAAATTATTTTACTGGCTATGGACAACCTCCTGAGCATTTGTAACATGGAATGGAATGTAGTACTGTAACTGCTTTTATTGTCTGTAAGCACCATCTCAACACTCTGCTTCATTGCACATGTGTAACTTAACATTTTTGCATTGTTGTTTGCATGTCACTCACATCAGAGTGGGATTACTAATACAGTTCAATGAAAAAGTATTTGCCCACTTCCTGATTTCTTATTTCTTTGCATGTTTGTCACATGTAAATGTTTCAGATCCTCAAACAAATTTAAATATTAGACAAAGATAACCAAGTAAACACAAAATGCAGTTTTTAAGTGATGATTTTATTTATTAGGGGGAAAAAATATCCAGACCTACCTTTCCCTATGTGAAAAAGTAATTGACCCCTAAACCTACTAACTGGTTGTACCACCCTTAGCAGCAACAACTGCAATCAAGTGTTTGCGATGACTGGCAATGAGTCTTTCACATTGCTTTTGAGGAATTTTGGCCCACTCTTCTTTGCAGAATTGTTTTAATTCAGCCATATTGGAGGGCTTCCGAGCATGAACCACCTTTTTAAGGTCATGCCACAGCATCTCAATTGGATTTAAGTCCGGACTTTGACTAGGCCACTACAAAACCTTCATTTTGTTTTTTTTTTAAGCCATTCAGAGGTAGATTTGCTGGTGTGTTTTGGCTCATTGTCCTGCTGCAGAACCCAACTGCGCTTCAGCTTGATGGCCAGAGATTCTCCTTCAGGATTTTTTGGTAGAGAGCAGAATTCATGGTTCCATCAATCACAGCAAGTTGTCCAGGTCCAGAATCAGCAAAGCAGCCCCAGACCATCACACTACCACCCCCATGTTTGACTGTTGGCATGATGTTCTTTTTCTGAAATGTTGTGTTACTTTTACACCAGATGTAACAGGGCGCACACCACCCAAAAGGTTCAGCTTTAGTTTCATCAGTCCAAAGAATATTTTCCCAAAAGTCTTGGGGATCATCAACATGTTCTTTGGCAAAAGTAAGACAAGCCTTTACGTTATCTTTGGTCAGCAGTGGTTTTTGCCTTGGAAGTCTGCCATGCAGGCCATTTTTGCCCAGTCTCTTTCTTATGGTTGAGTCATGAACACTAACCTTAACTGAGGCAAGTGAGGCCTTCAGTTCTCTAGATGTTGTTCTGGGTTCTTTTGTGACCTCTTGGATGAGTCATTGTTGCGCTCTTGGGGTAATGTTTGTAGGCCGGCCACTCCTGGGAAGGTTCACCACTGTTCCATGTTGTCTCCATTTGTAGATAATGGTTCTCGCCATGGTTTGCTGTAGTCCCAAAGCTTTAGAAATGGCTTTATAACCTTTTCCAGACTGATAGATGTCAATTATTTTGTTTCTCATCTGTTCAAGAATTTCTTTAGATCACAGCATGATGTCTTCCTTTTTGGGATCTTTTGGCCTAATTCACTTTGTCTGACAGGTTCTATTTAAGTGATCTCTTGATTCAACAGGTCTGGCAGTAATCAGGCCTGGGTGTGGCTAGTGAAATTGAACTCAGCTTTCCCAAAAATGTGATTAACCACAGTTACTTCATGATTTAACAAGGGGGGTAATTACTTTTTCACATAGGACCATGTAGGTTTGGATATTTTTTTTTCCATAATAAATAAAATCATCACTTAAAAACTGCATTTTGTGTTTACTTGGGTTATCATTGTCTAATATTTAAATTTGTTTGACGGTCTGAAACATTTAAGTGTGACAAACATGCAAAGAAATAAGAAATGAGGAAGGGGCAAATACTTTTACATTGTAGTGTACATTTCCTTTATATTTCAGTACAGGAAGAGTGACAGAAGAATGTGGCTGTCTATTGTAGGAGACAAAGACTTCCACTGGTGTCTGGGACACTTAACTGCTCACCTGTACTTACTCTGTTTACATTGTGTGCAAAATATCTTAGTAGTGGCACCCTTTCCTTTCTGTCAGTCCTCTTCAGGACATGATAGATTCAATGAGCAGCAGGTGTAACAACAGTCATCCATTGCTGCCATGGCAGAGTCTGAGTCTGAAGTGATTTAGCAGAGTGAAAGTGCCTCACAGTGGAGGATTCTAATCTATCTCAAACAGGCAGCCCACCCCACTCACATGCTAGAGGTCAGCTGGAACTAGAAGAGGTAGTGGATGTGGCAGGTTAATGGGCATTGACATTTTGTGTCACCACACATCAGCATCTCCTGCAGTGAATTACGGATTCAATAGGCCAGCTGGCCCCTACCATTTGGCTGGCAGAGCAAAATGTGGTCCATATGACCAGCCACCTGGACTCAGGACCTCCATCTACTAGCTTCCTCCATCTCCAAGTTGGCTGGTAAGAAGAGTTAAAGACGCATCTTCAGTGGCAGCTGGTAGCTTCAAAGCCAGAGGGCCTGCAGAAAGCAAATGCATGGGTGAGGCTAACTGTAATGAGGTGGGACTATATTATGACAGATCAAAGATATTTAACCTGTGCTCAAACAACATCTGTGGTTCAGTTATCCCCAGCCTATCTAAGTTAGCATTAATTCTAGCCAATTTATTGACTATACACACCTCAGATGTCCAGTTGCCATCAACAGGGTTGGCCTTAGGTGAAATGGAGCTATAAGCAAAGGAGTCCATGATGTTCCCCTGTTGCACACTGGCTGTTCCCCACCCTCAGAGTGCCCCCTTGGCTTTCCCCAACCTGTATCCTCACACCAACAACACAGATTATATCTTTTTTGTTTGTTTGTTTGATTTCACACTTTATTTTACACTAAAACATCTCTTCCAACCTTTCAACACACTCTAACAGGTTAAGACTAGGTCCATAGTTGGTTTATTGAACACCCAGTGCTGATCCCTAATGTGGTGCCCCTGAACACTAAGGTGAAGAGCAACAATAATGATCTATACTTCAGTTTTGGCACTTCTCCCTTCTTTCCTGTGGAAAACTGCCAGATCCATGTCAGGCCCTCACACAGTGTGAGATAAAAAAATGTCTATTCTGTGACTTGGTACTCATTGATCCTCTCTTACAGATAAGCCCAAGGTCCATGTCATGCCCTCATGTTTATATAAGGATATAATAATAAAAAAAAAATCAAAACAAAAAAAAATGAATCTGCTGACTTTGTCCTGTAATACTTTGCTTCCAGGTTGACTGCCCCCTTTACCCCACCCTAGCAACACGTCTGGCTAAGAATGCATTAGAAAATTGTGAAGGAATAAACTAAATTAAGCTAGGGATCTAGGGCTGCTAGCCTCCCAGAAACCATGGGGATGTAGAATCTCTGAGATGCAGTTTAGAGTTTTCTTCTAACCTTTTGATGCAGTGATGGCTTGAACAAAAATTATGAGTAAGGGAAAACAATGATTCTTACATTTTCCTTTCAAATAAAGAGTAAGCCAGCTATGGGCACACACTCCCAGGAATCTGCAAAATTGCATTTAGTGTGCCATTAATGAGAAACTAAACTAAACTAAAGCTCACCTCTTGTCTAAGGACTCAAATCCCATACTCTTTTCTAAAGACCCAAACACTGCAGCTGAAATCCTTACTCAAACTCTTTTTCATCCTGAAGACAAATTCTTTTCCCAGCTAAAAGATTACTCAAACTAAATAAAAAATAACTGGCTAACAAAAGAACTTATGCAGCTTATAAAATTAGGAGATGAAAAGTGGCACTCATGGAAACAACCCCACACTGGTTACGAGGAAACACATGGTCACTTTTCATAACATCTTACAGCAGGCCATACAGTGACAAAAAGCCAACCATCCTAAATTCAAACAACTCTATCTACTAGGGAAGCCAAAATACTTCAGAAGCAAAGGAAACATAATACAAAAAATCCTAATCAA